>NC_043976.1:7004267-7209267 GCF_902148855.1 Sphaeramia orbicularis
GTGGCATTTATCCAATTACTGTCCAGTTTTGAGGCAATGAAAAAAACTGTTCCTCTCAGTCCCATTGAAGCCCATAGACGCCCGGCGTCTACGGGCAAATGCACTGAGCAGAGATTGAATGAGAAAACAGCGCAACGGGAATGTATGAGAAGTGAACAACATTGAGACTGTTGATTTGTGATAAAGCTGATTTTGAACGAACTCATCTTTGAGATGAACGTGTTCTAACACATTCGTAGTCAATAAAATGTCAACACAACCGTACATATTTAACCATTTAATTTTTGTAATTTTAGGAGAAGCCGGGCTTCCCTTGCAGTCTATGAGAAATCGCCACTGCTGTAGTTGTCCTGTAGTTTAGTGATAATGTCCCCAACAGCTTTATTTATAAGGCTACAAACAGTATATTTTTACATTTCAACATTATTTGCAGCATACCTTTATGAGCTGGACATAGTAAACTTCCTGGAGATACTTTACCAGAACAGCAGTGGATAATTCAGCTACAGGATTGTCCATCTTCCTCCTAATGCAATCTCTGCATTGACATCTTTCTTAAAATGTAAAAGAACAACAACTTCCAAGCTGCAACTACATGCTACAAAATGTGTTGTTTTATTTTACTCATTTTAATACCTTGATGCTCTTCATCACCAAAACAACTTCTATCCAGACGATCTTTGTAAATGCACTGTCACTGGATCCTGTTCCCAGAGCTGTCAAGGGAGCATCCAAACAACCTAAAGAACTTTACTCCTATTCCAGAACAATTGAAAAGGACACCAGATCTATCTACCCCATTGGTGTAGTGCTAATGAAGTGTGGAGATAAGTCTGGTTATGCAAGAGTAGACCTGACAAATGTTGCTTCAGGTCACATGAGTTTTCCGACTGGTTCATCATTAGTATGTTGCTGCTGTAGAGACACACAAGAGATGGACTGGGAGTAAGCATAACTATTTTGGTGGAAAAACTAGACATGTGATTGATGCAGAGACAGTGACAGTCATTAGTTTAGAATTGATGTTCATCAACACATGACCAGTTTCTATCACAAAACAGATTCCAACACAAATTTCATATAGCATATGACCAGTAAAGAATCTTACATGCTGATCATGTATGTGTAGCTTTAACCATATTATTTGGCCATAATTAGATGCCCTCACCACACTTTTAATGACCACTGCTCTATTGATCTCACACAGCACACAGGCTTGTTTCTGTTATTAAATGCATAATTATTGGCAGACTGCAAAAAATGCAAAAGAACCAAATACTCTCAAATACACCAGAAAAATTAACATGCATGTACAGATTTCCCCTGGAGGTCATAGCAATGCTGGAACTTATTTATGATACATCACAGCAAGTATTCAGTCAATTCTGAACTTACTCAGTGATATTTTGTTTTCTTTCTGTTTTTCTCAGTTACAAAAATATGCATAGTTATTAACTAAGTGACTGTCACTGACCTAAATAAATCATAGTTCCTATCATGTGGAAGCGGGGCTATGTGAGCCACAGGATTATGACGGCCTTTGAACTATTCCTCCCAGACCGATGAGTAGTTATTAATTCATCCATTCTTTTGAAAAGAGTGCCTCATTATCATCCCAATATCAACCCATCCCGCGAGAAGTTGCGAAGCCAAGCCGTCAAGAATTTACGCTCCAGCTTCACAGGCTTGTCAAATTAAAAGGGTCTGCCAGTGACACTTTGAGGATGGCTCTCCAAAAACAGAGGAAAAAAAGATGAATTATGTAAGATCTCTTTGAATATTGCATTGCAGAGGAGGGCGTCCCATATGCCCACCATTTCCAGTCTCAGACAAGACATCAGTTGGAGTGCACTGACGCTGGCACAATGCAGTGGAGGTAAACTCATCCCCCTCTTTTTCTATTCCCCGTTATCACTGCGAGTGGTGCAGAGCTGGCTCCTGTGGGTTTTTCTAAGAGAAAAGCTTTGGAAGATAAGGGCAGAGGAGACGATCACAGGGTGATTGAATGAGATCTGCATTTGGAGAGTGGACTCGGATAACATCAGCGGTTCTTGGAAAATGGACGCAGTTCTGGGAAGTGTAAAGAAAAATAAGATGGAACTCTTCATTAATCTGAGTCAGATTTTTAACAACGCCTACTTGTTATCCTGCTTTATTTAGGGTGAGAAAAGTGGATATTTGTGCCAGTTACTGATACTGATAATAAAAAAGTCAGCACTAAATAACCCAGCAGTAACTCAAAAGGAATGGGGAAAGTACTGTACAAACATGTGTTCTGGAGCATCAAAATGTAGGGAAACACAGCAGGGAAACTGCAATTTCACAAAAGAAATGAATGCAAGTTGTTTCTAAAATACACTAGTAAAGAAATACCCTAAAAACTAATTTCTTACTGGAGTAAAAACAACTCAAATGGCTCCCTTAGTACAATATTCCACAATCTATTAGTTTTACTGCTAATCACTTTTCTCTTTCACGCTGTTGCCTTTATTGACCTTTTATCGGTACCAGCAGTCTCCTGCTATTTCGCTGTGTGTTGCATTTCCATCTACTCCCTTCATTCCCTGCAGCAAAACAAAGAGATAATTGAATTGCACCCAACAGGCCACCTGATAAGTCAATCTCATATTCAGAATTTTTGATGAAGTCTCACCGTATGGCTTGAGTCCTTATTTTCTTCTCAGTAAGACCATGCCTAATTGTTATTATTATAATTACTAGAATGGTAACAATTGTTTTGTATGGGGCTATGAGAGACGGGCAGTGCAGCTGTTTTACACCGCTGAATTAAACAGAGAGACACAGTGATGGTAAATGGTGTCAGTAGACACTGTGCTGGACAAGCAAAATTGTTAGGTTTAGCTTTTGATTGCTAATTATAGCAATTATACTCGTACAATTATAATGATTTCAGTATGAATTTGGAGAGCTGATTGAGAAATGTGTGGATAACATAGAAGTAAAAATACATGGAGAAATAAAGTGACAGTCATGAGCTTAAATATATCATTGACGTACTTCACGCTGTAATGTATTCAAAAATATATTGTGCCATAATCCTATAAGGGCCATACTGTGGAACAGAAGATAAAGAGGAATTGTTTGCAGACCTGGAAATGTGGTGATGACAACCAGCAGCTATTTGAAATCATGCCTCCTCTCAAGTAAAGAGCTTAACTTGAGCCTTTGTTGTGATTTAGGGGAAAAAAATGCAAAGTTAAATCTGAAAACAAGCTTTGTGGTCGAGGAGTCAATAAGAAGGCTGTCAGCTTGATTGCCTTGGAAAAGGAGATGGTCCCTGATCCTGTGAACCGCAAAACAGGCATGCCATTTCTTTCATTTTTTTCTTAATTAGGTGAGTCTCTAATCAACTGAGTAAGTCGCTGCAGGACCTATTGTAATGGCATCTTAGGGTGAAGAGCATGCTGGGTTGCCAGTAGCAGGGGCATGTTTACCACAAGCTGGAACAAGGGGGAGGGGCTGTGGGGATCCAGTGAGAGTTATAACCACTAAACACTATGAGCGACTCTTGAGTCATTTCTCATAAAAGGGATTTGCATATGAGTCTGCATGTAGTGCTTCTAGAAATCAGAAAAAAACAACAACTCACAAGCAAAGTTGTCCCACATGCCCACCATCTGTTGAAGATCCCTATGAGGCACATTTAGACAGCGCCTGGCAGTTCCACAGACATGCATGGCAGTGGGCCTCCGCTGAGTGGTCATCAGCTCCCATTCGAGCCCCTCTGGAAGTGTTCACGCTCTGTCGTTTGCTTCATTTGTCATTTTTAGTAAACCTCTCATCCCTCCCTCACCAGTTGCACGCTGGCTGGTCTTAAACACAGGTGCCAAGACAAGAAAAAGGAGCATCTCTGAATGATGCAGGCTGTAGATGCATGGATGCACGCCACACCAATGACAAATGACAAACAAGACGACTGCAGACACACAACACCAAAGCCAAGGAGACAGATTACAAATAATAATTCTGTCCCTGTGGAAGTGGTAATTAATAATTATTGAACTAGAAATGTTTAGCTATTGTTCTTACTGACAGTCATCACGTACTGACACCTGATCAGTGTTAAATAAACTGGGTTTTCCCATATGCAGAGATGTCCAAAGTAAGTCATTGTAACTTGTTTGTTTGTTTGTTTAGTTATTTTGAATATTTGCAATAAAATCAACAACAAAAGTATTATACATAAAAAAAAAGTAAACCATTCGAAAAGGAGCAGGACGAAGTTGAATTTATAATCTCCCGGCCCCTTACTCCATCCTTCACCTACCCTAAATTCCTATGTCAGATTCCATGAGTAACTCAAAAATCCTCACATATCAGACTAAATTCCGACTATGCATAAGACACTGTCCATATCAAGGATAGGCTGTCCATTCTGCAGTAACATTCACATTAAACAAACTCTGTCCTTTCCATTACAGTAATGGTGCACATATCAAAACAACAATAAACTCTGTCCGTTCCATAACAAAAACATATTAAAACACAACACATATTAAAAAACAAAAAAAAGCCTCTGTCCTTTTCATGACAATAATACACATATCAGAAACAAAAGTACACTATTCGTTTCAGAACAATAATGCACAAAAATAAACTATCATTTCTTAGCAATAATATACTTATCAAAAATAAACTCTGTCCAATTCCTAACCATACCCGTATAAAAAAGAAAAAATATACTCTGTCCATTTCACATCAGTAACACCCATATAAAAAACAAAAATAAATTCTCTTCATTTCATAACACTAATATCCATATAAGAAATAAACTCTGTCCATTGCATAACAGTAATACCCATGTAAAAAAAAAACACATAAACTCTGTCCATTTTATAACAATGATACCTATATGAAAAAAACAAACAAAAGACAATCAAAACAAAAATAAGCTCTGTCCATTTCATGACAATGATACACATCATAAACCAAAATAAACTATCCGCTTCATTACAATAATACCCAAGTCAAAATAAACATTCCAAATTCTTAGCAGTGATATACATATCTGAGTTAAACTTTGTCCATTTTGTTGTATTTACTAAACATATCATTGTCTTTTTAAATGTGTTATTTTATTTAATTGCCTTTGTTTCATCCTTTAAGTTGTTGCATAGGTTGATTCCTTTCACTTAGATACAACCCTCCATTATCCTTGTCCTGAATCTTGGTTTTTTGTTTGTTTTTTTTTTAAGATGTCTAATCTTTTTAGATTGTAGTGACTTTTCCTTTTTTTCAAATTTTTGTTGAATATTGACTGGGAGCTTAAAATAATGAGATGGGCTAGATGTCATCATAAAATAAGCAAAAACCTGTTAGCTGGGAATGTAAGTGGTAAAGCAAAAAACCTTGTAGACTAAACACACAAGAGTAAAGGAGTTGTGCCCAACAAATGGTAAAACTGTTGTTTGCATTTTCTCAATCAGTCTCTTCTCATTTTAGCTCCAACCACTAAACGGCACAACTCCACACATTAAAAAAAAAAAAAATCCAAATCATACATATATCCATAAACTGGTTTGGTGATTAAACCAGGTGTGGCCAGTAGGTGTTGGAGTATAGGAGGCATGATATTACACATGGCTGCAATAAAGAGCAGACATAGTAGAGCTTTCTGTTGCTGTTTATTTGCTCATTCATTAACTTTCTGTAACCACTTAATGCCTTGAAATGTGTTTGTGCGTGCGTGCGTGCGTGCGTGCGTGCGTGCGTGCGTGCATGCGTGCGTTATATAGGACGAAGAAAGGGTAGACATGAGACCAACAATCATTCACTCTCATATTCACATCTATGTTCGATGTACAATGTCCAGTTAACTTACTTATTAAGTTGCTGTTTCCCAAATAAATGCCAGTAATGTCTTTTTTCACAAATGAAACAGAGAATAATTTGGTCTCTCTGTGAGTTAAGGCTACCTGGTGTGCTATTAGCAATGTTTTAGTGCTGTAACGGACTATCTGGGAAAACACAGCAAAGAAGCTGATCGGTCAGCTGGGTAATCAAGAGAGCTAAATGTTCACTACATCAGAATTGGAAAAAAAATATGTTTGCACATTTACACTTTTTTGAAAAAGGCAAAACAACAACAACAAAAACACCTCTATCAAGAGCAAAAAACTTTAAAACTTCACATTCTTTGAGATGACATTTTTGTTACGTCAAACCTAAATATGTGTGTTAAATGAGTTTATGGAAATGAACTTAATGGCACACCTGCAGTGACCCAGACAACAACATTGGATAACTAACACCAACCAACTGTTGATAATATATAATCATGACTGTACTGTAGAATTACTTACATTAGATTGGTACCATTGAAATTTCTGTCAACAATTATCCCAATCATTATCAAAGACCTGGCTTTGAAATGACTATTGTTTTTTATTTTATTTGTGTATAATCATAATGACTCTCTCTCTCTCTTTTTTTTAAGAACCTGACAGCTGTTTCTTGCCCTGTCAGTATTTTTGTATTTATCACCACATTCCCAGATTTCCAGTTAGTTTACTACATTGTCACAGCTGACACAAACAGTGACTACAAAATAAATAAGAACCTCACAGAATGATTTTAACAGTGTTACAGATTATAATACTAAAGCCTATTTAAAAACTATTATGTTGACCCACATGTCATTTTCTCAGAGACAATGTTGACATGCCTAATTTGCATATAAGTAATCAGGTCATTGTCTTATTAGGATTATGTGCCAAACTCTTCCTCTGAGCTGTGGATTCAGCTGTGTTGTATTTAATAGGGATCTAGACCTCTTTTCATTTTTTTGCTCAGTTGCCTCGCCCACAAGGAAATCAATGGCGTAGCAAATCAGAGCTCACAGCATTAACACATTAAAGTCACAGTCAAAAAATTAAAGGTTGCAAAACAGATGGTCTCATTTTATGCTAATGTTATTATGCAAAACTAAACCCGGAGGCTTGGCTATTTTTTTCAGCCTTTTAATTGGCAGAGAAGAGAGAGAGGTGCCAGACGTTGCAGGTGGCAAGGTAGCCCCACTTTCCTTTGTCACATCCTGAGAGGGAATTTTCTGAGAATTTTATTTAGTGCTATTTCCACCAGGGCCTCGCCACAGCCATCTGTACGCTAAGGAGGGAGCCCATTGAGCTCTGTGTGATGCTGCAGCTTTTCAAAGCCTGGTGAACTGATAATGTAGCACACTTTTGCTCGCAGCAGGGGATGGCTCACCAAGGCAACAACGGCTGAGAATAAACCTTTAGTTAAGAAGGTGAGCATTTTCTACCATGCTCTTTTCCCTCCTTTTTCATGCCCTGAACACTCTTGACTGCTGATTAGCACCGTGTAGTCTGGAGTGTCTCAGGATAATTAGAAAATATGATCTGAGTAGACTTTTACCTAGCAAGGTCTGCTCAAGTTGCCTCATTGAGTAAAAGACATTACTTTCTGTCATTAATAGGCCTCTGAAATAAAACATTCCAATTTAATTAAATGAAATTGCACTCACCCACAAAGCGTGGTTCATAGACATGGTTTACATACACACACTATAAAAACTGAAGAAAAAAAAGAAAACAACACACACCATAAAAGCGCTCTTAAGCCTGTAGTAAACTGCCACAACATATACAAGTATAGGCAGATATCAGTGGATGAAACCACGGTTGCGAATAATACAAAACCAGCTCATACTCGTTTTAAAAACAGGCATTTTGGGGTTCATTCCATGTGTAAACTAACTCAAGAGAGACATGACCTGTGGCTTCTTTCATTCTTGCTTTGAAGGCCACTAAAGCTGAAGCATAGGGCAAAAAGCTCAGACTTGCCTCCTAAGGGAAGCTATTGAGCACTACAGGCAAAACCAAAGGAGTAACTCCACCAAAATTACCTCAGTCACTCCTGATGAAATCCAGCTCTTTGGACGCCGATCAGATGAACATATTCAGAAGACATAGGACTTTGAAATCTTTAAATGTATAACTCCTCCTTCCTAAAATATTAAAGCAAGCTTTTGATGTCGGATCCTCTTCCCAAGATCAATCTTTCTGTAAATGTGCTCTTCATCCGCAGAGTCTTGGATATTGTACATTGCCATTCCTCTTTTTTTTCATTCAGAAAGGCTGCTATTTGGGCATCAGTCATCTGCTCACCAGGGGACGGGAATTACAGGAAATAGTGCGATTAACTGTTGGCACGCACTGTACACACACAGAACATATGTGAAACTGCTGTATCTGTGGTAGCGACCAGTTTAATGTGAAAGCACAACATTTGGATTTCAGCAGCACAATTACACATGCAGACACTTTCACTAGGAATGTGTAACTTACAAAAGATACTTAAACTGAAACGTGCAATTCAAAAGCATTAAACAATGGTGACAGTTTAACAAAGACAGGTTGTTCGAGCCTCTCTGCTTTTTTCAGAGGTTGTAAAGGGTTCCAAAGCATATATGAGGTAACACTATAGCCATAATCTGACTGTAGCTTGACCTCTGGGTCACCACAACAGCTCAGCAACACCTCTGGCTCCATAAATATGTAAAAACCCTGGCATGTTTCTGGGCCCCTGTTGAGCTCTGGGCCTCTGAATCATTCAGCCACCCCCTCCTCTTCGTCTTCCTCCTCCTCCTCTCGTGCCCCTGCTTTACCTCTTAGGGGAGCAGCCAGCCAGAGTAAACAGTGTAAATAAGTTATGATGACCAGGACTTGTTGGCACACCATCACATAACCTGTACGAATATAATATTCAGCACAAACCGTAGTCTCAGCTCACAAAATTGTAGTCTTGTTACAACTGTTGCTTTGAAATTATCCCAGTGATTAGATTTCCAAGTTTTAGCACCACTTGTCATTCTGTCTAAAGGTGCAGTGTGTAAGCTTTACATGTGTGATTAAATGGAGTTGATATTGGACTCTATTATTAGCTTGTTCATTGATGTTTCTTACCTTCATTTCAGTTGCTTACATCCATGAACTGTACTCCGGTTTATATGTAGAGGCCTCAGATCAGTTTTCTGTTAAAAACTTTTAAATGCCACTTTTATGCTTTTATGCAGTGCCGACAGTGTCTAATACTAACAATAGCTTAGAAATGGAAAGTCGATAAACAACTAGCACACAAACACAGAAGTTAAAATATGTTCTAGATAAGTACATTCTGCTTTTAATTTTGGTCTTGAAACCTGCAAGTGTGAAATATACCTAGAAATAGTCATCTAATTACGGCACAAGTGCAAGCTATCAAGGTCTTTTAACAAACAAGTTAAAGTCTCAAGAAAGATAATCAGAGCCACTTTAAATCTAATGATGAAATACAAAATATGTAAAATGTGAAACTTAATAAAAATTTTATTTGGTGACCATAGATTTCATTTATATGTCCAGTGTTTAAAACAAACAGATATTTTTTTCCCCCTGGGTTTGTTTGTAAGGCAGAACTGAATGGTTGGTAATTATAAAATGGGCATGAATAAATAACATATTTTATTAAATGCTTGCAATTCAATGTCTTTAGCTTGATGGGTTAGGCATTGTAGTTACTGTTATAAAGATTTTGATAGAAAGTGACAGCACCAAGTGGGTTTATTGGTTTGGTTTTCAGAGTTCATGTCAATTCACACGACAAAGCCATAGTCATAGTCATAGTCTTCTCAACATTAAAATTTGATTAATACAGGTAAATTTCACAGTAGATCTACATTTTTGTCATAAAAATTAAAGTTTTTACTTCTGTAGTAATGTACCAAAGCAACAGTTATTCACTCATTCATTTTTCTTACTTGAAATACTTGATATTTACAGGCACAATTTGTAACATTTGTGCATATTGACATGGTAATGAGAAGTTTGTGTTGTGTGTGAGTCTGTTTTTTTTTTTTTTTTTTTCTTTTAATAACTGTAGTTACTGTTGCATGCTAACATTGACATTCACTGGATACTGGCCTCAAAAAAGCTCAACTCCTGCAGGGTTCCATTGACCTTCTCTCTAAAAACACTATGCCAGTTTATTTATTTATTTGTTTGTTTGTTTGTTTTTATTTTTTATTTTATGGGACCCATTCTAGTGTCCTTTATTTATAATTGATTTTCTTCAGGATGGTCCAAATAAAAGATATTTAGGCCATATTCCAAACCAGAGAAAAATTGAGTCAGTATCTTTAGAGACGTTCAGTGCAAGTCCATGTGAAGTAGAGCTTTTTAAAGGTTAAAGTTAACTCACTTTATTATCCCCGTAGGGAAATTCAGTCTCTGTATTTTATCCATCCTAATACACATGCAGTGCCTAGCATTTAGCTTTAGCACTTAGCACATTAGGAGTAGTGAGTTGCCACTGAAGATGGTCTACAACCAGCTCCAGATCTTCATCCAAGGGCACCAACAGGAGATCTAATACATATATATGTTTTGGTTTTTTTTTATGGCAGGAAAAACCCGAGGACCTAGAGAGAACAGGTGGAATTGCTACCCACTAAACCACAGTAGCACCCATTTGATCACAGTGACAATAGACAACTGGAGCCAAAAGTTAGTGTTCATCAACACAATTACAACATTAAGATACACTGAATTCAGTCTGGAGCTCTTTGGCCACAACGCAAACTCGAGACTTCTGTGGTACTGCAGTGCAGAGTTGCCCAGGTCGGGGTTTTTTTCAACCCGTGGGTCCCGCTTTTGTGAAATTATTTGATCCACCCCAACCAGCCCTGCAAATAAAGTGACATTTTTTGACCCACCCCAACATGACCTCTGGGTTACCCACTGACCCACGCATCAAATAATCTAAAATATAACAGGCTATATGTTTCTAAATATTTTAACCTGCTATAGGGAATTTATACATGATACTGCACATATTTTTGTGTTTCTGCTCAATCAATGACCCGCCCTAGCTGGCCCCGCAAATAAAGTGCCTTTTTTTTTTACCCGCCCCAACCGTCCCCACAAAAAAAGTGACTTTTTTTTGACCTGCCCCAATCCGCTGATCCGCATGTCACTACTGCACAGCACAGGACAGAAAGGACTCGGCCCGGGTGGTGAGAACAGCTCTGGGGATCGTGGTCTGTTGACTATCAGACACAATATACGCTGGTTGTGTCCAGAAGACGGCCGGTAGATCCCTCCCACCCGGGCAATGGACAGTTTGTACCGCTTCGTTCTGGGAAATGTTACAAAACCATAAAAACTAACACCACCAGACTCCGAAACAGCTTTTTCCCCAAAGGTGTGAACGCCATCGCACCCCCCTACAGTCACACATACACACATGCCCTCGCCCTGACACTTACCCACCCCTCCCCTACCCCCATTTAACTGTCCTGCACTGAACTGCACTCTACAACTTCTCTGGAACTGCGATTCATTGCATATTACTATCTTATTGCACACAATATTGCACAAAATTGCATCCTAACAGCACATACTGTTTTGCACTGTTACTGCACTGAACTGTACATACGGTATTTTACATTTCTTTCTACATAGTTTTACACACTAATTCTTTAATGTTTTTATATTGATGTACATATTCTTGAGTGTTTTTATATTTGATCTTTTTATTTCTATCTAGCCGAGAACTACATCTAAGAAAAATCTTATGTGCGCATGATGAAAATAAACATTCCTGAATCTTGAATCTTAAATGATCATCAAAAAGTTATGACGTTATATTGGCTATTTCTTTTCACTTCAAACATTTCAAGCTAACGTTTCAAATTTCTTAGTTCCTGTAAATCTTTGTATAAAAAGTCAAATAATTCCATCTAAAAATATCTATTTATTTTCCAAGTGGAAGTATCATTACTCGACTTCAGCCTTGTAATTTGTCTAAAGCCCTATTCAACACTTCAGTGCTTATTCACTTAGCTTGCTTAAAAACATGAGGTTAACTTCCTGGAAAATAAACGGACTGAATCAGAGCCAATGTTTTGCTTGATTTCTCCCATTTTTATGAAAACTGTCTTCAAAATCTAATTGCATCCTTTTCTCAAAATGAAATAACTGTATCAAGGCAAGCATCAGCGCCCAGCCACAGAGCCATTTTATGCCACATTGGCATTTAATTGTTGATGGACCACATGTATTGAAGGCATTCACACTCAGGGCAGAGATCCATGAGGCAATACTCCCTTATTATGACGCAGGAAAGGAGAGCTGCTTGAATGACAGCAGCATGAGGGATTTTCTCCTGACTGAGAAGAATAGCAACACAACAAAATGGAAAGTAACACAAAAGCAGACATGTGAGGAAGATGATTAATAGTGAACTCCATTATTGAAAGGCCTCTCTCATAAGATGTTTTATTCTCCCTGGGGTGTCGGCACAGCACTGCAGGCTAGGTTCACACTGGTGGGCTTTTTTGTTTTTTTTTTCATTATCAGAAATTTTCTCATAACACCACGGCAGAGAAAACAACACCCCTGGGGGCTTCAACGCTACAGAACGGATGCTTTAAAACACCTTTGAGGCCTCCAATTAATCCTGAGAGCATGTTACAGATTCAGTTTTTGTTCTTTCAATAAAAACATGTCACACCTAAAAGTGGAGTGTTGAGAAAGACAATAGGAGCTGATATTATTGCTATTTGCCTTGTTATACAAGGTTACACATCAGATCTTTAACATCTCAGTAATCAAATTCCTGTATCAACTAGACAGTCAAATGTGCAATTGTTTTATTCTAAATACAGATTTCTAATGGTTTTTTGTGATAAAAACTATTGGCACACTCATGAATACTCTGCTGGTTAAGTAGAACGAGTGCTCAAAAAACAATCTGAAAGCTTTTTGAAGCCAATGACAGACTAGGCTGGATGTGGAGTGGACCTGAACATTGCTCATTAAAGCCAGGGTGAAAAGCTCTTGGCAAGCTTTCCACTACACAGCCAAGCAGTTGCACTCACTTCCGGTGAATGGGTGGCGCAAAGCGCTGGATAAAGGAGATACTGTCATCACATGCGTTTTTGAAGTTTTGCCATGGTGTGTTTCTACAGGCCAAGGTTGTATAATCTGAACACTTACTACCCAATATCATCATTTGTTGATAAATATACATATGATCATGGCTATGGTTAGGTTTAGGTATTGACAGCATTTTGTAAGCTTGGTTTATTATGTTACCTTAAGTATCATTGAGTTATGAAGTTGCACAGCCAGTGTATGTTTTATCTGCATTTTGGATAAGGAGATATTAACCCATAAAGACCCACACATCCACCATCGATCTAAACCATCTACTGATCTAAACTGTTTAATATCTGTTGATCCACTAATCCTATCAATACATGGACGTTCAGAGGCTCTATAGTGAACGTGGAAACACTGTCATCTTCCACAACATTGATTCATCAGTAAACCCATTGAGTTTGATAAATTATAGTGGATAAAGACACTTGTTTTATGTTCAGTTATTTATATCTTTCCTGCTTATGTAGACGTTCATAAAAGCTCAGATTAAAGCAAATTAAATACGTGAAAATACCTGATTTTCACTGAAAAAATGCAAAGTAAAGAAGATAATATTACAATAAATGGTGATAATTCACTTAAGAAAGGTTAAATATAGAGCAAAAAAATAATTTGGGAATTGCCACAAAAGAAGTAATGGGTCTTTATGGGTAAAGTGATACTCAACACTACATGTTTTTTGGAGCTGTAAACAGTATCATATATGTAAAAACTGACATTCTGTGGGTGAAAACATTTCAGCTTTCACCTTATAGAAATTGTTTTTGAGCCTTATAGCTGTCATGACACAGGTTTTTACTTTTTGTATTGTTTACCTATGACGCTACATCAGGATCGTATGTAAAAAGCTGCCTTGATGGGTTCATTTGATTGTTGTTTTGAATGTGATAATGCATGACAGTGACAATATATGCTGAAGAAGTGCTCTTTTTACTGGTGAACTTAGGTTTAAGAGGCTTCAGTGGTAAAGGACTGTATGACATCAAGAAAAAGTGACAAAAACATTTGAAATCTCCTTCTGATTTTGTAGCTGTTTTCAGAGCCATGCCTTAGATGGTGTTAGAATGTGGTAAAGGTACATTTTAACTCTCCACAGTAATGCTAATATGCATTATCACTGGCTTTTAGGAAAGAATATGAGAAACATAGCACAGTATGGACTCTATGGAAAAGAACCTCAATATAAACATCATAAGATAATAAAAACACAATTATTCTTATTTCCATGTGATTATAGATTATTGCAAACATAATCCTGAATATAATATTCAATTTCTGCATTTTAATCCTTTCATATGTAATATTTACATATCACGACAAAATCACAAGCTCTTCCTATACCTGACCAAAGCTCTTATATTGCCTAAACCTTAAAAGTAGCACAAATAGTAGAAAAAATACTTAAGGATTTAACGTGTATATATACAGAATTGTTTGCAGAATTGTTGATATGAAATGTATGTTTTCATTACACATGTGTTTTTCTGGTAGAATAACAAGTTAGTAACTGCCAGGAGGTCAAGGTAGTGGATTTGTCTAATCACAAATAATTCCTTTCACGAGTCAAGAAAGGACTTTTTGTCTTGATCTATTTTTTACCTTGACAGCAGTGGTTGATTTTTTTTTTTTTTTAACTTTTACAGGTGGAGGACTTGTTCAGAAACTGAATCTATGTTTAAATAAATGTCCCCTTAAGGGCAAAGTAGCTGGCCCCAGAGGAGTGATTCCCCTTGTCTAAAATGCCAGACAAACGACTGATTTTTATTTTTTGCAATTTAGCATTAGCCGTAAAAACATTTCTCCGTAACTCATGTCAGCTTCAGCTTTCACTGATTTCTAATTGGCATAATATGTGTGCACAAATGCACCAAGACAAAAGACAGCTGGTTTTTATTTCAGTAACCTTTATGCCTCCCAGTTGGTCTTATTAACCACATACTTACTGCTTCCCACATGACTTGTTATCAGGGTTTACATTAAAAATGAATTTGCAGGTTCTACCGGTTGATAATTTGTCATTAGGCTGTTGTAAGCCCTGCTTTATCACCTGCTTAATTCTTTATGCAGATTGCGGGGTCATTGACCTTACAGGATGTGTCTGGCTGCAGTGAGCAAAAGTGACAATCTTAGTAATTATTCTGTAAAGGGGCCGAGGTTAATTAGAGAAGAAATTCTATGAGTGCAATTAAATTAATATGAATATATATTCTTTGCTACCTCAATTAAATGCCTCCACTGTCAGATTAATATATTGGGAAGTGGTTCAATAGGGCTGTTTTCACACTGTATCAGTCACTCAGCGTTTTCTTTCATTGCCTTTTTGTGCTCTGTGTTTGCATTTTTTGGAATGTGGAAACAGAGAAGAAGATCCGATTTGACCCAGATCCTCTTCCAATAACTGACACATTCTAATAGGCGGGAGGGAATGGGCAGAAATAAAGAAGACCATCACTCAGCGACAGAGATAAGTGGGGAGCAGGTAATGGGAGGAAGCCAGCAGCGGCTGGCGTTGGTGGTGATATCTCTATGGAGCAGACGTGATGCTTGAGAGGATTTGGGAGACAGCGCTAGCTGGCAGGAAGCATCCACACTGGAGGATAGATACTGTAGCTGTCTCAGCGGCTAACAAATGTCTACTGTAAGCAGTTTTTAAGTGTTTGTAAATGAACCGGTTTCAGACTTTTTCAGGCTTTTGATTCTATTCTGTGTGAAAATACGACAATCACTGCCTGATGTGTTTCAAATCAAAACTGATATCTCATCCTAATCCAATTTTTAAGAAATTCTGAATATATCTTCAAACTATGCCGAAAACGCCAAACAGATCATCCGCCCTCCTTCAAGTCTGACTGTGGCTGCCCTTTACCTGACAATGTGTCCCACATGAACTCAGTCCAAGACCCAGACAGAGGAATGAAGAGCTGTCACCGTATCCCTTATCATCCGCCACAGCATTGTGGATGTCAGGACTCCTGCTCTTTTCATTTCTTCCTCCCCTTTTTTTCTACTTGTCCCTCCCACCTGTGCCGTTTTCCACCAGTATTCAAGCAGTTTAAGCGACGCATATAATCTTCAACCACCCAGCCAGCCCTAAGCCTCAAAGAGTCACCCAGATATGAGCAGATGGAGGTGAGCTATCAGCTAACCTGTAACCGTGGGCCTAAGGCGATAATCATTTCAAAACTGCGGGGGGAAACGGTTTTAATAGCCCGGTAAAAGTAACGTTTGTCTGCCTTATCACACCTGGCAGATGCATCGCAGGGAGGGAGAGGAAAAGGAAAACAGGCACAGGGAGGAAGAAAGAATCAGGTGATAACAGTCCTTCCCCAGGGAGGGATGAGTCTGGAATTAAAAAAGTGCTTCCTTCAGGAAAGTTCAGGGGATTAAGGTTAGTCACTTTTCCCCTCTGTTCCACCTGCACCTCATCCTCACCTCAACCCAGCCTTCATCCTCCACCAGCCAGCTGTTAACCCCTGGAATGAGCTTTTATTCTTGCTGTATGTGTGACAGACATCTACTGCCCCCCCCCCCCCCCCCCCCCCGTGTTGTCCAAGGTGTGTTTTACGGACCACTCTGTGACATTCTTCCTGCCTCTATCTGATGCTCCTTTTATGTTGGAAAGTTTTCCTAAAATGATACACCAACTCCACAGTTTGAAAAGTCCCTCTTCACTAGATTTTACCTGACCTATAAGACTAAGTCATGGGTGATTCAGAGAGCTTCAATTGATGTTTTATGGGGAGCATGGCCCTTGTGCACAGTTACAGGATGACTGTAATATTCCACTGTGGACAGACCTGGACTCAATCTATGACTACAGCTCTTGGCATTTGAAGGTATTTCTCTGTGGGCTGTTTCAATCTCTTACATCACTCTTGTGTGGACTGGAATGGATTTTCAGGTGACCCTGAACTGTTCACCTCCCCTTCAATGTAAAACTTTAATAGAGGGTTAAGAAAAGGTGTATTGTTTTGTTTATTGGTCCCATGCCATAAGAAAGGGGAGGGAAAATCTTACATGGGATATATTTTTGGTATCTATTCTACAATAATAATGTCTCATTGTTTCATATCTTGGCAAAACAACAGGCCATGTGTTTATTTACAAATATATATTTTTGAGAAAGCAACATTGCTTGAGGTGTATGGAGTGCAGAAAGTGTCAAAAGTTTCTTACTGAATTCTTGGTGGGTATAGTGAAATGCAACAAAAACCCCAGACTCAGAAACAAGCAGCAAAGATACAATGCAGAGAATTTGACTTCAGCTCACAGACTGAAAAAACAACGCTCTTAGCATCTATATTCAGTATCTAGCCTGCTTTCCCTAAATGCCACGATATGGTCAAGTAATTATTTATGATACATTTGCAAAATAACCTACAATATGCCAAAGTTACTGTACACAACACTACACTAAGAAAACAAGAAAAATCAATAAAGAATCAAGATCACGTCCATCTGATCTGACCTCAGCTGTAAGACAGAGGGATTAATACAAACCTACCTATGTTAGATATGATTAGAATTAATATTTGATTAAATATTTAGCAGAAAGCCCGCAGGAAATCTAAACTAACGGGCCATTTCTGCACCACCCTTACTATTTTCTTTAAGGGCTCATTACGGTTCAGGGTCACAATATGATGAATGGGTTGAGCTGTGATACCTGGAGTAAGACTGATATCTAAAACAAAGTCTATCAAAATCAGTTGTGATCTATAACACTTGTTGGAGAGCCAGTGGATGCTGAATTAAACCCAGAAACTAGAAGAGAGGAGCTTGGTGATTGGTACAAAGTAAGTAGAGACATGAATCTTCACTGACCTCACCATTCGATTGCAGTTCACCTTTGGATACACAACAATTACAGTACATTAAACAGTAGCTCCACCAAAGAGAATCCATGTGACTCTGATAAATGGTTCTCATTTGTAGCACATGCAATAAAAGCTGCCAGTCCTCCTTGAAAATATAATGTGCGGTTATTGTTACATAGGAGTCAGTTGCGACACAAGAATCTTGTGTAGTGGCTATTCAGAGACTCCATTACCTGGGCTCTGGTTTCAATCTGAAGTCCAGATATAGTTGTTTCTGTAAAGTGACTTTGTGATGGGAGCTTATACAGCGACCCCAGGGTCAACAGCAAATGGCAGATTCTCAGCCATTGAATAAGGATGTGGATCCATAGCTACCACAAAAGACTCACAATGACCAGATGATTCTCTTTCTTCTCCCATAGCTGGGTGACAAAGTTGTCAACACCTCTTCAGTACTTGGTTGATGAGCTAAGCTTGCTATATTCTTCATAGGTGCAGAAGGTTAGCTCAGAGTGAAAGTGGCTAACACAAGTCGTCAAATTTCAGCCTTTCCGGATTGCATTCTATGAAACACAACTCACAGTAACACTAATCTACAATTTTGTGAGAAAATGATTTGCTTCAGAGATAAAATATTCTAAACCTTGTCTACTTTAATAGGGCAAATAAACAAATAAATAAATAAATGAAAGAGCTGGTCTTATATAGTCTTATATAATTAGGATTACTTACACATTAATCTAGGTTTATGTGCACATATTTATATAATAAATGTTTGTAAATGTTCCACTAGAAGGAACTTGAAAAGCGAACGTATTCTAATGTACAGACAGTGTTTTGAAGTACCACTGGTAGCTCAGAGAAAAACATTCCCTTTGAATAATACTCATTTTCTCATTAGTTCACAGAATTTCACATATTGACCCAGTACTGTATCATGAAAAGTATAGCCAGCTACCACCTTTGACTTAATTTGTCTTAATATTTGACCCAAATTTAGTTTTAATTAAGTTTCACTACTTTTATTCAGGAACATGTTGCAATGCATGGGCAGTGGACACATCTGATTGAACTTACGGTTCTTGTTTACCTGTAGTTTACTTGAGTGATTGCATGAAGGGGTGTCCACATACCAATGACTGTTGCATGAAGGACTTTGTCTAAGTAATGTCATGAACTGCTGTGGGTCAATGAGAACTCTAGTCAGATTCCCACTGATGACTCTCCACATCTCCATCAAGCTCCTACATGTGGCATTTCACAATGACCTCCAGGTAGCATGTGCAGTCATAGACCAGAGAGGAATTTCAATCATGTTGAGTGCAGACCACATGATTGGCTGATATCCAATATTTAATGAGATACACAATGCTCATAACTGCACCTTAGAAATGTCATATACAGCTCTAACCTTAAACTAAAAACTTTCCTTGCGATCACCTTGAGACCGATTGGGCCTATGAGGTTCCTCTCTGTGATGACTGATTGTCAGCAGCCATGTACCACTGACAGTGATTTCTCTTTAATGGCTGATTGAGCATGTCACCAGTCACACTGTAACCTGCGGTTTGATATGCTGCAGGCCGAGCTGTTTGACAGCCGTGACAGCTACTGTCACCCACAGTCAAAGCAATAACGTCCCAGCAATCAGCTGGGCAATCATGAAAGAGCGTCAGCTTCCTGTGTACCTTCACATGTGGGAGGAAAAAAACATTTCAAACACTCGTACATCTGCAGGAGGTTGAACTAAAAGACAGAAAAAGTGGGAGAGTGGAGGTGATCCATAACTGTGTTCACATCCAGACATAAAGTAGAGGTCGTTCCAGCAAGCGCTTCTCCCTGTACCAAATAGCACTTTGAAGTGTTTAGCTGTGTTTAACACTCCCATTATGCTGCAGGGTAGAGATAACTTTCGACACAGTGATCTCTCTTTTTCTCTTTCTTCTTCTGTGTCTGTTTTCGTTCTCTTTTCTCAAAGGCATTGAGACTGTTGCTATCTGCACCTTTAATGCTGTAATTAATTCCCTGACACCCTTTTCATCTCACTAGTGTAAATTATTCTGCTGCATGCCTCTAGGTATTAGCTCACACTCTTTATTTAGTAAAGAAACGAGGTGAAAATTAAAGCTCTTTTAGCAAGACAAGCTAGTTTGCTTGAGAACACTGATGTGTATGACAACCTAAGTTAGTTCAGTAGTGAACTCTTTCTTATTGACTTGACTTTCAGATACAGACAGGAGTGTCAGAGTCCTGGGAAAAATGGAACTGACTATACGACTGTACAAAAAGATTTAAAAAATTAAAAAAAAAAAAATTTTTTTACAGTATTTGTTTCATTTCTAAGTAATTAGTATCATACCTAAATTCAAAAAGGCTGAATATATCAGTTGAGAAAGTGAAGTTTGTACCCAGCAGTACTTAAAGCTCAACAAGTCCTTGAATTTCAGAACCAGCCTTTATGAGTACAGCAGGTCCCTCATTATATTATCAAGGAACGTGAGACAAGGTGAGCTCTTGAAGTGGCGACTAAAACTTATTCCAAACAATTATTTGATATTGAGGTGTCGCAGACAGTTCACCTTTGTTGCTACATTCCACAGCCTGCAAAAGACAATTATTATATAGCATATTAAGCTTTTTTCAGTGCAGGGGTTATAAAACATATATAGTATAGTCAGATTTGTGTGTACATGAAGTTTGTGTTGGAGTCTGGGTTGTGTTGAAAGATAGCCATTTGTAGACATTACCCATCTGAACCTCTACCAGTAGTTAATATTTCATATTGTTGCTGCTGTGGAAGAGCAGACGAGACATCTTAAAGAAGTCTGGAATAAACCCGTATTGTTCTTTAAAAATGAGTAAATACATCTGAGTCTTCTGCATCAGTGTTTTCATGTATGTAGGGAACCAAGCCAATTATTAGCACAGTGACAATAATATTCTCCAGAATTCCAACACAACAACCTTGAGCTTTTCAGAGGGAAACCAGAGTCTGATCTGACTGAATGGATGAGTCCTATAGAAGAAATAACTATTCTAGTCAATAAACACCTATTTTGTGAAAATAGTTGGTTCCATAACAATCAGCCGGCCTCTTTGATGATCTTTAACATCTTATCTATGGACTAGCAGATTACGGTATAACATGGCCTGATAAGATCTAACATTACCCACTTGATCCTTTCCACAGATGACCGTTTTGATGTGTTGTGGTAGGCGAGACCCATTTACAGTAGTTCTAGAACCATCAACTAAATACACATTGTTAACCTCATAGCATAATTGCCTAAGTCATAGTTTTGTGACATCTGCATAAATTTACTCTCCTAACACTGCTGTTTAATTTTTAATCATTGGCTATGACCTGAAAAAAATATGATTTTTATACATATTTTCCTCTCCATATCATCCAAACCAAAGGTAAAATTGATCAAATTCATCAAACATGTCTCTTAACTTCCCGTCACAGCTAAGAAATCCACACTGTTGAACCACGAGAGGAATTAAGAGAATGCTTACGAGAGCATTTTGGTGACCTCAGCAAATTGACGATTGGCTCACAGAAATACATATGATCGAAATGTAGGATAACAAGCCTCAGGTTAGTCGTCAAGTTCAGAAAATTGGAATCTTTCATCTTTACTTAAAATATATTTGATAATCATGGAATTAGCAAACATCAACAAATGAGATACAAGAAGTTTTACTGTACTCCATGCTCTAGTGTGTAACACAATAATTGTAAATTACAGAAGGTTGATTAAAAAAAAAAAAAAAAAAAAAAAAAAAAAAAGAGTTGAAATGTGATGAGATTCCAAACTGTGAGGATTTGAGTAAATTACACAGATTATTACTACTAATTGAATTGTGGTCTGAACCTGAATTCCCATAATAACCACTAAAGATTCATAGCTGCTGATCAATGATTTGTAAAATAAGAAATATATTAAAAAGATCCTTGTGAGTCAACTGTTCAAAGAAAATATTTTTTAAAATGTGTAATTTGCAAAACCTATTAATGAGACGGTACATTTAGTGGGATTTTTTAAAGTGTGCCACTTGGAAAAATAATCCACTTTCTGAGGTGGTGTTACAGTGGGTCAGAAACAAGAAACATGGACACGGATCATTTCACAGCTGCAATTGGATGAATTATGCAAAATGTTTTGCATGTGTGTCTACAGCTGAGGAAGCTGGTCATGTGCTAAATATTAAAATGAGATAAATCCTGCATGTTTGAGATGTTCCCTTTGCCATTTTGTTATGCCAAAAGAAAGAATGGGTCAGTGTTCCGCATCATGCCGCCCTGACACTAATACCCAATGGTTGACAGCAACGTCTGGAAATTCAGTAAATCTTCTGAAGAGTCCCAGAGGGCTGTCAGTTCAAAAATAAACAAAAAGTGTTCCAGTGGCTGTTTTTGCTTCCTCATCTGCATGACACTTCAGACTCAGACAAACAGTTTTTCCATTGCCAGTTTGTTTATATGTGGACAAAGTGAATTACTAGACCACCTTCACTGAGCAGAAATATCCTAAGATGAATCCTGCATGTATTCAGCCATTATGGAATCACATGGTAAAATGATTTTCTCTCTATTGGACATGATGAAGGTGAGCTGAAAGAGACTTTGGAGCGATAATAGTCTGATACCAAACAGCAATGTGAGCATCACATTTCAACTCTTTTTTCAACTCTTTTTTTTCCTGGCAATTCACCAGGAAAGAATTTAGCATATTTAGATTTTTGCAAACCATGGAACCGTATAATTCATCATTGAGGGAAGCTGTTCTTTTATGTCTTTCCTCATTGGGCACAAGGCAGATATCAGATTTAAAAAGTAATGACCAACACCCAACATTAAAAGATTTTTCTACACATTTTCTTTTTTCCTTTTTTCATATTTAAAAAATAACAGCATTGTGGTCAGGGTTACGAAAAGATCATGGGTTGGTTTAATCAATATTCAGAACATTGTTGTTGATTTTATAACATTATAATATCCACTGACTTCTGTTTTAAATCAAACCATGATATCCTTCCCTAAACTGTTAAAGTTTTGGTCACAACCCTATTTGACAACTTTTTTCATGGGTTGTCAATTGTCAGACTAAAATGCATCACAATGTTATATAAAACAGATCAATATTAGGATTCATGCCAAACATACTGTATGTTGATTTTACATTTGGTGAGTAAATCTTCCAAGTGTATGTTTTTGGAAAGTTTGGTCCTGGAATGAAACCAAATGTATCAACAAATCTCATCAACATCACATCTGTAAGAGAAGCTTGAAAAGTGCATTGGCTGCTAAAACATGGCAACATATAGACACACATATAAAAATGATATTTATATATTTTTTTAGTAAAAAAAATAGTGACATTATACATGACTATGGCATACATTTTAATTTTTAGCTTGATATCATTTGCATTTTTGTTGAAAAACTTGAAAAATTTGGGATGTACTAGGCTACCTGTTTCAGCTACATATATGCCCATTGAAGAAGAATGCATTTTAGTCCAATGCAAGTGTATTAAAGAACCATATATGTGTACTATTGAGCAGTAACGTGTTTCATGGAGCAGAAGATATGATGACTATTACCTATAAGTATTGTTATGGTGCTAAAAATTAGGTGGGATGGATTGCGTACAAACCAATAGGATGTCGGAATGGTATATGTTTATGCATCTCATCCAACCACAGTCAAATTCACTCTATCCGGATGGTGCGATTTATCTGGATAGTTTTTTTTTTGTTTTGTTTTTTTAACGATGAAAAGCTGGAATAAAAACAAGCCAAAATGAAACAGGAATAACAAGACTATTTTAAAATGTAAAGAGTAGAAAGTACAGATAATTGCAGGAAAATGTAGGGAGGAGAAGTAAAAAGTTGTCTGAAAAATAATTACTCCAGTAAAATATAGATAACCAAAATTTCTACTGGAGTAAGGTAAAGTATTTGTACTTTGTTACTTGACACCTCTGATTGTAACACATCACCACAGTGATCTCTGTTCAGTCTTGAGCAATAACTCAGTTCAATAGAAGTAAATATTGAAGTATTGTTGTGTTTGGGGGTTCCTCCTACCACTCAGGCACACAGGGCCTCAGCTGGCACTGCAGCCAAGTTTTCCTGCTCACCCATCAGCAGCAGACCATTTTCAGGCCTTCCTGAATCTCACTCACTTTGATAAGCCGTACTTCTCACTGTTTTCCCTTAATTCTCACCGTTTGGCTACCCATCACCACCATCCAAATCCGTCTTCTTAATCCAGGCCGACTCCCTCTCTTCGTCACCACCACTGTCTCTCACTCTCTCTCTCTTTCCTTTTTTCTGTGCAACCGTCTTGTTGCTCTCAGACGGATCAACAGTGGTGGAAGCTTAGTCTTAAGTCCTCCACACGACTCCTCATCTGGACCGAGTGAGGCTCAGTATCACTAGTGGGGGAGATTCATCTGCTCTAGTCTCCAACTTCTTCAACTCAAACCCTGCCTATCTCACAAGATTATAGGTGTCATGGTCTTAGCTGTGATTTAGCGGAGGAATAGCTGACTGATAAAATCAATCCAGATTTTTTTTCTTACTAAACCTATGAAAACCCAGATTAATTTTTATGATGACTTCCAAATAAAATTTTCTCTCTATTATCTTACCTATTTTTTCACTCTAAGTCAGATATTTTCCTATATTTAATTCACTGATCATGTAGATGTTAATAAAAGCTCAGTGTAAATTCAAAAGTCATTATATCAAAACAGAGAAGATTGAAAGAAACGTGACTTTTTTCCATTAATTATACATAAAAACCAACTACTGTCATTTGTTATGGGTTAAACATTCAGGGCCTGACTTACTAAAAGTTTGCACATGTAAAAACGTGCGCAAACTTGATTATGCACGCAAAAACACGATGAAGCTTATCTACTAACAGAAGGTTGAGGGTTGCAGCTCTCAAACGGACAAAATAGCTTGCCCATTTAACGCGTTTGCCTTGCAATATGGGTGTTTCTGCTAGAATGCACAAAATTATTGGGAGTAGTAAATGCAAATGCAAGAAGTAGATGCAAAAAATATTTATTTAGCGCACAGAATGTGATTTGCCAAACCTGAAACTGATTGCAGTGGCTGATTTTGTGTCTATATTTAGCACTTCTGAAAGGCAGTTTTAATTGGCACAGCTTCGCTAAAAACTGGCTGTTGTGGCGAGGAGGCGGCATCGGCTCAACCAAAGGCAATGCAGAGAACAAATCTTGTCTGTTCACGTCAACATTTTTGGAATGACAGAGGAAAAAATAATTGAGATGTATCGCCTACCCAGCAGTGCCATTTTAGAACTTCTAGATGAACTTGGGGATGATTTGGGTCCAGTCAAAAGGAGGAGTTATGCAATACCTTCTATGACAAAACTCCTCGCAGTGTTACATTTCCTTGCATCGAGATCATTCCAGCGCACTGTTGGCATTAGTGCTGGTGTATCCGAGAGCAGTTTTTCCAGCGTACTGTGTCCATAATGACAACCAAGAGCATACACAAAATCCTCATTTAAATAAGGCGGTCTCCAAGACTTTACTCCTGGTGTCATTTGAGCAGGCAATCTTAGTTGATCAGCTGTGACACGCAGATCAATAGCATGCAAATTTTTTAGCACAAGCAAGCAAATTTGAGCCCGTTATTTGCGATCTTAGAAAATCAGGCCCTCACTGTATGATATTGAATGATATATTTTGCAGTTTTTCTTAGTTGTCTCTGTTTCGATATATTAACCATTGAATTTATTCTGTTTTCATGAACATTTACATGATCTGGGAATTAAATATAGGAAAATACACAATCAACATTGAAAAACTGCAAAGGATCATATAATAATAAATGGTGATGAATCAGAAAGGTTAAATAGAGAGAAAAATTCCTCCGGGAACTGCCATAAAAGTGGCACTGGGTCTTTATGGGTTAATTATGCTATGATGGACTATGCAGCTAATCAACTCTCTTCTTCTAACAAAATCTTTTACTAATCACTATTCTTTCTTTTACCACAGTACATGAGCATCCTAGTTTTGCATCTTCCTACTTTACCAGAATCTACCTGTGTTCCGTCCAATGCACGAGAGATTAAATAAACTGTCCTGGATGTGTGAGGCGTTAACTCTAAAAATTCGGACTTTGCTTTGTATCTTTCCCACCAGCTGGGTTTCCATCACTGGCTTGTAATAAAGTCAACCGGATTGTGCCCAAAGGCGTGAGGGAATCCAATTATCCCGCCAACTTCCTGCTGTCTCCATAGTGTGATGTCATTTGGTACTTAATACAGAGCTTACTTTTTTCCCACATGCTCCCATTTTAGCATGTGCTCCAAAGTTGAAAATTTTAGGAATGCATGAAGAACTTTAGGGGAGCAATGAAAATATCTCTAAAATGTGCTTGTCATTAATAAAGGGATACAAGAAGAGATTTACAAGCAAAATAATTGGACATATTTGAATACATGAAGTTAAAACTTATACTGTATTTATTTCATAGTTATAAATGTGTAATACTTTACACTGTAAAAACAATTCAGTGTAAACCTAAAGTAGCTCTTGTAAGTTTTAGTCTTGTTTACACACAAAGGAAACTAAACCAAATCAAAATCAGACTGTGTTAAATTTGGATAGAAGAAAGAGAAGCATTTCCATCCAGCTGGTTTTATTTGGATTTTCTGAAATCTGAAAAAAACTTGTTATAAAAAAAAAAGCATGCTAGGTAGAGATGGAAAAGCAAATTGATAAATTGATATATAAGAAAATGGTCACTTGGTCTGAGAACTAACAGAATCCGAACAGGTTCCAAGTAAACATGGACCAGTTTCTGTTACTGTCATAAACACAGACTCAAATAGTTGTTTCATAACTTATTTGCTCTGATGTCAGATTTGTCTGTGGAAGTGTTTATGTTTTTCAACACACTGGTATTATTGCTAAGTTTTTTTGCTGCTGTGAAGGAGCTGCTCAGTTCACCATAAAACTGAATGTCACATACTGACAAACAGTAATTACTTAACAAACAACAAACGACACTGACATTATTATTTATTCTCAGCTTCCTTGTGTTGGTTGATTTCTCCGCTGTATCTGTGTTTCTTGTGGTTTCAGTGACTGCTGGTTCAAGTTCTGGTTCTTTAGTATGTTTTACACCCAGGTTTGGTTTGGTGTTTGGTTTCAGCATACTCCAGGTAAATCCGAAAATTGTTTAAATTAGTTAGGAACATGGTTAAATAAGAGTTACCACAATATTTTCAGTTCTTACAAGGCTATATCATTAATGAGAAACACTGGGGTGGGAACTTTTACAATTATCTAAAAATCCATACAAATTTGTGATATATTTGGATGGAAACCCACCTACTGCTTTAGCTAAGATGTATATACTGCAATGGCGGATTTACCTACTGGTGCCCTTGGGGCTGCAACAGTCCCACCCACCCCCACTCTGGTTTGAACATGTAAAATGTTGAAAATAATATTAGTGCTCTTGCCGGGATTCAAACCCAAACTCAGCATGGGTCTGCATGCCGGACGGGCAGCCACAGAAGGTATGTAATATATTATTATACAGTGAGAACCATAGAACTGCATGGACTGAATATTAAATATCTTGGAGTTGCGGCAGAACATAGCCAGTGATTGAGTGAATCACACAAAGTTGTCAAACATAGGCCTCTACCTCTACTGTATCCTGTTGTTTCTAATGTTAAATTGTTTGGAATGCAATGGAGTTCAATGCCATAACTGAGGCCAACCTTATTAAAGTGAAGTCTTTGCTTTGTTTCCAAAAGTATACACATTAGTGAGGTTAAATTGTATTCATTTTATTAGTGTGTGATAATAAAAGTTTTATGTGATTTGAAGCATTTATAATGTTAGTCTTGCTTCACTTTGCCCCTTTGAACCCCCAGGGCACCGACCCTGGACCCCACCATTGTCCTGCCCCCCCCCCTTCCATTTTTTGTGGATCTGCCATTGTACTGTGTATAGACATGAGAGGGGTTTGACCATTCTCATCCAACAATGAAATGTCAGACTAGTCCTTTACTAGTTCTGACAACTTCACACTACTACTGCCTCCCAGAGAGACTTTACATTTGCTTGGAGTGTGTTTGCAACATAACATCTGATAGACAGAGGATGGTTTGTTTTATTCTGCATCACTGTCACCTTATGTTTCTTATCTCCTCTCCACTCCTCTGGTATTTAACTGGTTTCTCTGGTCATGGCAGCTGTCAGGGGTCCGGCCTGTCTCAAGGGAACACAATTACTCTCTATCCTCTCCATCACTGAATGCTAAGCAACGCCTGAGTTGAAAACAGCAGAAAGCAGCATCCTCCCACCTGTTTCCAGACAAGTCTTTTACCTCATATGCTGTTGTCAGTGTTTGTGTGTACAGTACGTTCCCTCACATGTCTGAGTCTGTTCACTAGTTGTCCATCGCTCACTCTCCGATACATTATGCTGCATGTAATGGAGAATAGCAGGTGGGGTGGCGGCCCACGCTTCTCGCTCTATGTTTAACCTGTGAGATTCAACACCTTCTGAGGTGGTGTGACATGTCTCTCCCAATGGGTGTATAATTAAACTTTGGTGGAAACTTTACTTATGTAAGCAACTGCTGCCATCAGCAGTCTGACTAAAGACAGCTTTTTTTTTTTTTTTTTTTTAACTGTTTTTCTCTTGCAAATCTCTTCATATTTATGTCATTTTCTCATTTTCATGTTTTTAGTCACACGTGTAGAGTTGTATGTTACATATTTATTCATTTTCAGAACCACTTTATCCTTGGGAGGGTCCCTGGAGTCTATCGGCGTTACCTATGGGGGAATAAATGGGTGGGGTACACCCTGGACGTATCGCCAGGTCATCACGGGGTTGACATATAGAGACGAACAACCAATCACCCTTACATTCACGCCTATGGGCAATTTTACTTAACCTATTAGTGCATGTTTTTGGATGGTAGAAGGAAGCCGGAGTACCCAGAGTACCACACAAACTCAGGGAGAACATGCAAACTCTACACAGAAAGGTCCCCCATTGGCTAGTGTTGGACTCTAACCCAGTACCCACTGCACCACCGTGTTGCCATTGTTGCATCAGTGTAATTTGACTGTTATCATGGATGCGGGCAATGGACAGTAGTTAGTGATGGGGATTAAGTCTCAAGCTGAAAAAGCAAAAGTTCTTTGAGCACAAACAAGTACATGACCATGCGCAAACCATCCATCATTCATTAAACCTTTAATGATGGGTTTCATCTAGAATTTGAGGTGAATACTACCACTTACTTACTGGAGTTCTGGAAAGTTTCTTAGTGTATTTAGATACACTCAGTATTTCATATACAGCCAAAATGGCAATGTACTGCAAAGAAGATAAGTAACTACAAGTGTCAGTGCATAGAAGACATATTACTGTGGCTATAAATACCATACTGTGTCTGAAATGAATTGGTAAATTGACTAATTCTATTAACAACAACACTGATATGATTGACTTCATATGTAGCAAATGAATTCACATACATTTAATGAAAAATGTAATCTAGTGTAAACTTCTTTAAACATTTGCCAGCAACTGCAAAGTAAATGTTCATATGACAGTGTAATATATGACATTAACCCTCTGGTATCCCACCCAGAGAGGCCCTTCCTAACCATCAAAAGTGTGTCATCTGTGCAGTGCTATAGTAAATCTTTTTATGCAGTTTGTTTGTAACTTCTTAACATGTTTTTTGTATTTGAGCCATAAAAAAACAACCAAATACTCAATAGCTGTCCTATTTTTTTTAACCCTTCAAATACCATGTTTACAATATTAAGAAACATTTTTTGATGCGAAAAAAAAAAATGTTTTCAATATACTACATAAAAATTGGATTACTTTTTTTTGCAGCCTAGCACATGTCAGTGATTAATAGCAACATTGGTTGCTATACATTATTATTTTTTGTGCTCAGTCAAATTTTAAATGCTAAAATGTGTCAATGCACATTTTTTCCACAGTTCAAAGAATATTTAGTGGCTGGGTCAGGATTTTATTTTATTTATTTATTTATTTATTTTTTAAATATGAACAACTTTTGAATTCTGACCTAATACAAATTGTGAAAAATAATATGACTGTGTATAACATGAAGTGCAAAGTATGCATAATATGCTCAACAGAAGGTACCAGAAATATCCACCCTACTCTATTTTATGATGTATCATACATTATAAACATATGTTGGCAGTAAATAGAGTCCAGTATATGACTGTGAACTCTTTCACCCAGGTTAAAACAGGGACAGACACAGGTGTTCACGAAAAAATAAATTGGACATACTGATTCAATCCTAACAGACCTTTCAATTACTCTTGTTGACCGCAGAATTTATTTACATATGATACCTCTTAGTAAACACTGCAAACTGCACACAGCATAGATGAAACCACCTGATTTACTTGGCAGCCACACAAGAGAAACAGATCCCACTGCAGATTGCAGAGATATGAGACACAAAGTCTGGATCGCCTGCTTGGAGCCATTTCCTTCCACCTCAATAGGGTTCCTTCTGTCTGTCTCCACTATCATTTTGGAATACCGCCAAGCATGTCTTCAATATTCTACTCATGTGATATGATTCTAAACACCAGCGCGCACACACACACACAGACACACACACACACACACATGCACACTATGCAGCATCACTTTCCATCTACATGCATAGAAGCTCCGTTTCATGGGGTTTCTAGCCTCATCAACAAATCACACAACAGCACCAGACAGATGTGGTCAAGAATCACACTGTGAAAACATTCATCTTCTGAAGCACCGTCCCTGTGTTTATTAATTTAAATAAGCCCTTTTCTTAACACGCTGTGCAATTCATCAGTGAAAACTTGGATTGCGCTCTCTTTCTCCAAACACTGATCTCAATTAAATCACTGGCGGGAAATGCAACACTGTGTGGCCATGCAGCTGAGAAAACAGAGGAAAAAATGGAATGAACTCTTACAGCTGTTGAAATTAAAGGCTGCGATGCTCAAAAAAACATGACATAATGGGTTTATGGAATATTGCTATACTTAAAAGTGAATTATGACACATACGGTGTTGTAATGCCTTAATCTCATTGGGCTATAAACCATATTGGTCTCATCTATCTTCATGGCATTAGGCTTTTATGTCAGTGTATGTCAGACTGTTTTTACATACTCAATCCCCAAGCACAAAAGGAAAGCACAAAAAATATGCCTTGAATTTCATTCCACAACAAGCATCCATCCTCCCCAATTCTAAGTCCATTTATCATCCAGTTTCATATCCATTTCTTGCGGTCCCTCCTAATGTTCCAGCCCATGTTCTCTTTAAATAATTACAAGAGGCCCATCCTCACCTGTCAGATCGGTCAGGCCCTTTGCTGAGACTATGACAGCAATCCTGTCCCCCCAGTCGCCTACTTACATTAGTGTAACTGGTCGTTGTGACAGCAGGCCCATTCTGAGGTCAGGGCCCTTCACTATGGGCTGTAATTGCATGGCGTTGAGCACTTGGGAACCGTTGTGCCCACCTAATGAATTGTCACCCAGTTTAATATGAAATTACACGAGGGTGAATCGTAATAGATTAACAGGGTTGGAAGGGTTACTCTCAAAAGATAATCCATTGCAAATTGCTGATTACCTGCCTTAAATTATTATAAGGAACATGTGAAGTGGATTACTCAGTGTGAGTGTGATGGAGTCTGATCACCCTCTCCATCACTGGATTACTTTATGCTAAGATGGAGTCAAATGCTAATCCTCATTTGTCTTTAAAAGCTATTGGCCATTAAGGGTTAGCATGTTCTCAAAGTGGTTATAGAGGACACTGGAACTTTTTATCAAAGTAATGTTGATTTGATCATTATTCTTCAGCTTTAATTTATGCAGGTATCTAATCAAAACTGACTCACTCACTCATGTCAGCCCACAGCCATGATTATGATCAGTGTAAAGGTGCTACAGTAATAAGATATTCCCATGTTTAATTAACGTACAAATCAATTTCATCTGGACTTATTTTGTAGCTTTGGTCTACTTTATTTAGCAAAATAATCACTAGCACCAGGGAATAGAGGAACAAAATGCTAAAAGGGCATCCAAGGGTCAAGAAACACAAGTATAAAGATAACACAGCTTGTAATGTTATTTGGAAGCAAGAGAGCCTGAAATGTGTGTAATCTTTCACGTGGGTGGGCACAGCTAGCTCAGGGGTCACAGTAGGGCTAACTGAGGATGTACTTACTTGAAATGCAGTTTTGGTTTTAGCAGTGGAAAGGTTCAGAAATTAAGATAGTGAGAAAAAAGTCAGACGCAAACATGGACGAAGGGAGCTTTCTTTCCTTCCTATCCTGCAAATCATGGAAACTATTTTGTCATTGTCACAGTCATACTGTGATACTCAAGTGTTCTCCCTGTAATCCTGTAGCCTTTAAAGGTTTAATGCTTCATTGTTCACTCATAATACAGGACAAAATGAAGTAAAAACAAATACTAGGTCTGTGTAAGTACTGACTGACCAACTCTACTTACAAACCTCAGCAGAGCACCTGTGCATTATGGGTAATACTATTATAATGAAACCAATCTGCTCCTCCAGATTTTCTTCTATGCACTTAATGTTTTGTTTCTGTCCTCTTAGGATGAATCTGTACTTTACGTAAGTATTTATATTTTAATGACATTTTCACCCAAAAAAAAATCTGTACTTTTTTTATTTTTAAAAAAATTTCAGAACAGGCTTATTGCTTTAGTTTTAATATATTTTAAAGAAATCATCGGTCAGCACTCTAGTCCCAAAATCAAACTATTATGGAATAATACAGTTAACATGACCTCTTCATCAGTACAAAAGTACCATAGGTGCCACAGGTGTCATAAGGTTTTAATTGCTGTTACTCACATTTAAAACAAATTTTTCACATCAGAGCTGAATGAATGTTCATTATTTTCAGTAAATTCTTTTAAATTTATTTGTAATGAGAATGGTCTTCATGTGATGTTCAGTAAGAGCATCCAGAGCCTGTACTTTCTCACTTTTACTACACAAGTGTCCTACTGCTGCTGTTTTTAAACCATTATCTGCACTTGGAGAATCAATGTGTCTACATTGTCCACTTTTGAATATAAAGTATTATTTTGGCTGAATTTGTGATTGTTATTACTTACTGCACTTTATGCACTTTATGCCGGGCTGAGTGAAAATGCACTTTCCTGACTGCAGCTGGTCCAAAATGCTGCAGCTCAGCTTTTAACAGGGACATGGAAACGTCAACATATTTCACCAGTTTTAGCTTCACTCCATTGGTTACCAGTGCGTTTTAGAGTTGATTTTAAAATTCTTCTATTTGTTTTTAAATGTTTGAATGGCCTGGCCCCCTCCTACCTGTCTGACCTGATTCACCCCTACACCCCCCTTCGTGCTCTCAGGTCAGCGGATCAGCTGCAGCTTGTGGTTCCAAAAACTAAAAAGAAACTTCGTGGGGATCGTGCCTTTTCTGTTGTCGCTCCAAAGTTGTGGAATCAGTTGCCCTTAGTTGTTTGACAGGCTCAGTCTGTACCTGTCTTTAAATCACATCTAAAAACACACTTTTTCTCATTAGCTTTTACTCAGTGAGTGACATGTCTGTTTTTTTATGCTGTTCTTAACAGATTTTAATTTGTCTTTGTTTTTATGATGGTTGTATTTTGTTGTTCTTAGCCCGCTTAACACCCTGTGTTATCGCTAGTTTTATTTACTTATTTAATCCCTTGTCTTATGTTTGGTGTACGGCACTTTGGCCAGCTGTAAAGTTCTTAAAGTGCTTTATAAATAAAGTTGGAATGGTATGGTATGGTACTGAGAGATGAATGCCCATATTGTGCAGTGATCTATGACAAACTCATCATTTGAAATTGTATATTTCATCAACAGTCCCTGTCAGTACACCACAGTCCATCTGTTATTACTGCGAAGTTGTGAGTAAACCTTGACCCTGGGACAAGACAGTCATTGTCTTGCTTTAAACTTCTAAGGAGTGTCATCACGGCCATCTTTGCCTCACAAGTATTATCTGATGTACATGTTCATGAATATATGTCCAAGTACAACATGGTTATGTCATCTAACCTGCAGTTTATATATTTATATTTATATTGATTTTATGGCCCTACTTAATGTGCGCACAAATGTCATGGCAGATTCTATCTGCAAACAAAAATTTGGATGAGGTCACAAACAAAATACTGATTGGGTGGACGCTAAATATCATGTAGATACAATATGAAAACACAGACTTACATACAGAGATGTCAGAGTGATGTGCCTCTCAGAACAGCCAAAGAAGAAGGTTTTTAAATGTGACCTGTGCACAAACTTCGGTCCATATTAGGCTATTACTGCTGCTATGTTAAATAACGTAGATTAAGCTGTTAATGTTAGATTCCATATACATTTCCTTTACTGTACACACCATATAGGTTACAGCTCTTTTACAGAGTGCATTGAACAGAGCTGATTAATCAAATGATTAATTGATTAATCAACTCGAATTGCTTACAAAAAATTATTCAATTACAATTTCCCTTTGTTTCCTTAATTTTGCTACCGCTTAACATTGGTTCCATTGATGTGTTTCACATGGATGCTTATTGTGATGTACATGATGCCAGGATCACCACAAACAATATGGATCATAGCTCAGAAGAGACAATGAAAAAAAGACTGAAGATATCTATATGTTCACTTTTCTTCATTGCAACCATCCCTTATTCCTTTAAACTTTTAAGCTTTCACACAAACATTAATAATACTTGGCTTTATTTTATTTTATTTTATTTTCAGTTGTATGTGACTTGCATCTTAAATTGTTAGTAAGTTGGATTCAAATGTGTTGAAGACTGCAGTGCACATGTTGTTTGTGGATGTCATTTGACTTGTTTGTTGTGATTTATATCTATAGATCTTTTATACTGTTGATATGTAATTTCTAGATATTTTTTATATATCCTTTACTTTTATATTTTTTGTGGTTGTTGTCTGAGCTGGTTCTGGAATAAAGGTCAAGTTTTGTAATTTTTACTTTTTACTTTTTTTCAATTCAAAAAATCATTTAATCAAATTGAATCAAAGAAAATAATTGATAGATTCATATATTACAAAACTAATCGATACTTGCAGCTCTAGTACTGAATGACAACAGGTGTTGTGTAATGATGAAGCTGCACAATTTCAGAAATCTACTCATTGCAACCCTCAGACAAACAATAAGCAAACATTTTTGATGCATCCAAAAAAGTATGAATTAAAAGCAAAGGTGGAAAGATGGATATATAGAGTGTTTCCAAAATTTAAAACAAAAATGTGAAAGAATATTGGACCTCATGCAATGAACCACACATACTAACAAATTTCCTAAGGTATCCTTTTCAGGTATAACCATACTGTATTTCAGAGTCTAGGTTTGTTGTTGAATTCTGTGTAATTATTAGTTTGGTGTAATTCTAACTAAGTTTGTTTTTCAGAGTTTTTCCATATTTCATTACTTTGAAGTAATTATTAGTTTGAAAACCCTGTATATTTCATTATATGTTCAAATTGTCTCCAACACAGCTGGTGATAAAGGTTAATTTTCTGCAGTTATGAGCTGAATCTGATGTGGCACGTTCCTACGAGCCCATCATTCCAAAAAAAGTAACATAAGAAAATTAAAATGTTCTTGCATGAGGCTCATTGTTTGGATTCAAACAAATCTGTGTTTAACCTCTGACTGTGACGTGAATAGTTTTACTTGTGAATCTGTTTTCTTTGATTGCAGATTAAAGAAAGAAATTAACCCTAACACAGAAGACGTCAGCACATGACATTCTGAAGTGTGTGACAGGAGAAATAATTAACACGTATACTTTGTAATTAAATTTGTATGAGCTATTTTTAAGTGTGGCAGAAGTATTGTGAGTACTTGTTTGCCTTGAATGGAGAAAATGCCAGTGCAGAGAGGTCCAGTTTCCATTAATCTACAATAACTAATCTTTTTTTCTTTCTTCTGTGATTGTCTAAACACTTCAAATGCCTTTTAGCAGTTTCACAGCACTTCCACATCCCAGCTTGTGAATACATTGTTACCACATCATATTTCCAATTTGCAAAAATAATATGTACACACTCTGAAATGGAATTAGTAATTAGTTTTTTTGTTACACAGTTGTGCAAAGTAAATTACAATGACCAGGTTTTGTCCTCTGTCGTCATAAATAATTCTAAGTATGAATGCTTCTGTTCTGCCCCCTCACATCAGAGTCAGACGATGCATTTTTCATTGACCAGGAGCTCCATTAGACATACTGATAGATGTTTCTGACACTTGAGGAGCATATTTTCATACATCCAAACACAGATGATTATTAACACAGATAAGTAGAGTGAAATGACACACAATTATGCTCTCGTTTCCCACCCCCTTCTCTCTCCTCTCACGTCCCCAGCTTTGACGGCAATCATCTAGCATTTCACACCTCAAAACCCAAGCAGACAAGCCCGCGCTGTCAGGAGCGCTGACCTAAAATCAGAGATACATTTCCGATATGAATAATAGCAGGCTTAGTCATATTTCTGACGACGTAACCCATCATTATTGGTGCCCTCAGCCAGTAAATATGGAAAGCAGCTGCAGTTCGAATCATGACAGCACCTCAGTTTGTTTACTTCTAATTTATCAAACATGGATCTAAAAGGCAGTTATCCATCGATAACTGTACTGAAAAATCCTTTTGTGAGGACAACACAGGGAAAACAACTAGTAGAGAAAGATTTAAAGACCTTATTGAGTTTCCAGTTATCTCAGTCAGTCTTTTTGATTTCCTGCTGTTAGACACAGAATGTATAATCTGAACACTACTATGCTAATTTGTGCTCAAAGGAATCCATTCAGGTTTGCAATCCTTCCTCCATTCAAAGTACTGCAGTGCATTGTTAATAAACTGCCTGGTGCCAATACTCTGAATGCATTTGTTTTACTGAAAACATCACATCTTTGTGCTTTTACATATATAACATTGCCACATTTCAAAGAATGAGACCTATGTATAATTTAGATTATATTCAGCGTTTTTGACCAATGACGACATTCAGATAAAACTACAATTTGACTCAATGCCAGGTTTCTTTTTGTTTGGTTTTCTCAACGGTGTTGATCTTCTTTACTGTGAATAAACAATAGTGCAAGGTTATGTTTATCAGATTTCCATCAGATCTGTTTTCACCACTCGTGTAGGTAGTCATATTGTGGCTCATATTGTATACAGATCTTAGGTGTAAATACTATCTGTACATTGCTCTCACATTTTTCCCTATTTCATTCTTATTTTTGATCCACGACTCACAACTCACCCATTGAACGCCCACATTTCAGCTGAAAATTAAATTAAATGGATGAATCACGTTCTATGGAGGTGTCAAGATATTAGGTCTGGATCCAAATGTTTGCGTTTTCAGATCCTCGTTCAGTTGGGAAGACATTCGGGTTTCAATTTTATTCATAACATTTGCTTTTATTTCTTCTGTGATTGAACAGTGGCAAATAATAGGGTAACTGTTAAACGTCAGCACTGGAAATTTAACCAAGCCACTTAAATTCAAACAAGAGTGGTGTATGTCACATACAATGTAATGTTGCAAATATGGAGGAATCATTGTTGGCCCAGCACTGTACACTCATGGTGTCCATGCTCCACTGATCTGCATCATAGGTTGTTAACATTATGGTGATTTCCAGTGATTTTTCAGAAGCTGATGAGCAGAACTTAGTGTGTAGTTTTTAATCACACTGTGAATCTTTCAAAGTTCCAACTGACGAAAATCTGAACTGATGAGAAACAAAACACTTTCAAGAACAAAACCAGTCCAGTTGAACTTCAAAAAATACGAAGGATGAATGATGACCTGGGAAAATGAGAACATATGCAGACGTCTTACACCATTAAATGACCAATGCACAAATGTCTGACCTATGTTGAGGCTGAAGATGACTTTTGTAAAACTGTTGTTCTCATTTTGCGCATAAGATATTGTTCGTTGTTTTATAATCTTACCATTCAGTTTATTGCCTCCGCCAAGGAGGTTATGTTTTTGCCAGGGTTTGTTTGTTTGTTTGTTGATTACTTAGCAAGATAATGATGATGATAATGGACGGATTCTCATGAAATTTTCAGGAAATGTTGATACTCGTAGAAGGAACAAATGATTAAATTTTAAGTTTTGGTGGTGATCGGGGGTGGGTGGGGCTGGGGCTGGGGGGGCAGATCTGCCTTGGCGGAGGTCTGTGTTCCCCAAGTGCTTTTCTGGTTATGTTATGTATCATTTATATGTAGGTTGAGTTGTTGATGCCATGATACCACACGTATGTAGCTGTGAGATGAATATAGACCTGCAAAAAATCATCTAAGATAGGAATGTGAAAATTGTCTGAATTATGCACCTTTTTTTTTTTTCCTTTTTTTGGCATATATGTTGTCTGAAAAATTTACAATGGCACACAGCTTTGAGTATTTGCTGTCAGCGACCTGGCAAAGCACCAGAGTCCTAAAAAAGACATTTGGTCCAGCCATACAAGACAGAAAATGCTTAATAGCCTTATGGAATGACAGTGCTGTCATAGAAAAACTTGACAGTTCCTGTTATTGGTTTGACGTACCCACTCACAGCCCAAAGATCAACGCCCAGAAACGTCCTGAAGGCAGCAAAACAAGAGGAAAATATGAAAAATACAGGCAGAAGGCAGGGTGTCTACAGGTGAATATAACCCCATATACTTTTAATGTGTCAAAAATACATACGTTACATATTTTACATTTAAATATTTCAGAGCAGTGTTCATTAATTCAACCCGAGTAGGACTAATAGCTCCATGTTTGCAGATGAAATATGTTTAATGACTGCATGTGGAAGTAACAGAGTTCATCACCATTACTGTGACCACACAGCACCAATCATCCTTTCTTACACCTTGCTCTTTGTCTCCTGATGTTTACAAAAATGCAAGAATGAAGTCCACTTTAAAAGCCATTCCAAATAAATGGTTTTATTGATCTGTTGTTTTGCCACATAATTATCTGAGAGGTGTAGCCCTTTGAATAGTTTTAATGGACCTTGGCTGAGCGTGTGGGCTTGTACTTACAGATGACAACATGATTGTGTAATTATTCCAGCACAATAAGTTGGAGACAAAGCACTTCTGTCCCTGTTGCCAAGTGCAACGATCTCCTCCGCAAGTTCACTTGTAAATTTACATCTGATACATTTCCAGTGGATTGTCTTTCTACCTTCAGCCTTATTTCCATTATCTACAACGCAACATATTTCCATTTACAACTCCCATGTCAGGCTGCGCACGCAGGCTTTATCTGTGTTGTACACGACTGCTTATATTCCACATCAGACTTCTTGTATGTGCTCAGATCAACACGATGCAGACGCCAATCAAATGGTCCCTACTGGCTCTCAATCTCCCAGCCTTCCTGCCCCGGGCTCTGGAGACGGAGCAAGGCCGTCTTGGGGTCACAGTGCTCCATGTTCTCATTCAGAGAAACCCCACTGCTATTCTTTTCTCATTACCCACGAGCCCCGTGTCTGTGCGAACCCCTGTCACAACAGCAGGTCTCAGCTGCAGGTCAGAGGTCAGGTATTATTGAAGTTATTTTTGTTTATTTTTTCTCCTTTACACTCTTGTATCAGCGTCACTGTAACCATGTACAATGGTGTTGTAGTATGCTGTGATAAATCCTTCAGCATTAACAGGATTCCATACATTTCTGATTTGTTTGTGTGTCCTCTAAGAATCTGGAGCTGGTTCTCATGTCCCATGACCGCCTGAAACGAAAGTATTATTTATTCAAAAAGAAAAAAAAAACTTGTGCAGAAGGAGGGATTAATACCAACAGCCCAAGAGAGGAATGAATAGCCTTTTGTGAGGCCCTGAATCCACACAAACATCTGCAGGAAAGGGGAAAGAACTGCTGCTGTGGTCTTAATTAACAACATAGAATACATTCCAACTAAAGAATCACATAGTTTAGACTATGATTTATGCCCTAGTCACAGTAATGCAGATATTTTGCAAAATAAGTATTTTTCACTAGGTTTTGGACCTCTTGTCCATATGTAAACAAGCGTTTTGGGAGCGCAAATTGGATTGGAATACAATAGTGTCACACCCCATTTTGTGCATGCTTATTGTTGCTTTGTGTAATGAATCTGCACCCGAAACATTAAATCCAGTTGTATAAATCAATGTATGACCTGGAGTTAGATGGAGGTCAGCAAGGATAACTTCAGGAATCAGCGTCTTTGATTTAAATGAATACAGGACAAGTTAAGGGAATGACACCAGCACTTGGTTTAACACAGTAAAATTTAATTTACCTCAGTGTTTTTCTTACCTTAATCAAAGCACTTTACAGACTGTAGATAAAAATGTAAAGGAGTTGGAATGTGAACTGTCTGCCATCCACCCCCACCATCTCCTACATGTTCATGAATGTTACAAAGAAGCAGTGGACCCATTGATAACAAATCACATTGGCAACTGTATGTGTCCATGGTTTGTAATGGAACGGAAAATGCCAACATTTTATTCTGTTGACTGGGTTGAAGATTTACCCTCAGTGGTCATGACAAGTTCATTTCATCATTTTTGGACTTATTTTCTAAAGAAACTGTGTGTAGCTTACAGCTTTAGAGCCATAGAGGAGCTACCAGACCCTGAATTGGTTGAGCAGATTATCCAGGAGCGCACGCACATGCACACACACACACACACACACACACACACACACACACACACACACACACACACACACACACTATTAATAATTATTATTTTACAGTGTATATACATGTATCTGCAGGTTGTTCATAATTCACATGCTTTCTTTTTTTCATTTCAAATATGTATCATATCTTGGTTTGACAAGGCCAATGAGGCCTGAAATAAAAGGAATAGACATCTTCAAAAAAACAAGATTCAGTACAAAAGTGATGGAAGGTTGTAGCTCTGTGAAAGTAATCAACATATGGAAAAATCTGAATAACCAAACCAAAACTACTAGATCAAATAATGCATTTTAAAAAACAATAAAAACCAATATGTTAAAGGAAAATGACAAAAGTATTAATTAAGATGTAATACATTATATGTTTATAAGTCATATATTATAATGTGTATAATTATACAATGTGTACATAATTATTTCACAATTTTGTTTTAACATTATATAATATATCAATATATAATGTGTATTATATTGTATGATTATGAATAATATATTATGATATACAATGTATATAGTGTAATATAGTAAATGTGGAGTAATGGAGAGCTTTAAAAATGCTGCTATGAAATATGATATGATAGATAAGTTATTATATTGTATGTGGGGAGTATTATATTTGTGTAATTATTGTTCTATTGTAGATTATGTAGACATGTATAATATATGTTTTGTGGAGGCTTGGACGGAGTTTATTTTTGATATGCATAATATTTTTGAGACCTATTTTGTGAAGCTGGCATGGGACTTTGTGGCCAGTAGCGAAAGATTGGGTAAGCGGGCAGGAGTATATAAGTTATGCTTTATCCTGCTCCTTTTTGAATATGTTTTTTTCCCTTTGTTTTTCCTCATTGTTTTTTATTTTAAATGTTGGTATTTGAAATAAAAAAAAAACAAAATATTCACAAGTGAAGTCATGTTGTAAATTGTTCATACAGTTACTTCTGTATTACAAACCATTTATAAATACACATATGTTGCCAAAAATGTTACATCCCACTGAAAAACTAAACATGTACTATAGTTTTCTCAACCAAAAAGGCTTCATATGAACTATTTTGGCAAAAGACACCAATGGGACTGGACTAAAACCCCTGAAAAGGACATATATTATTAAGAGGCATGGCTACATTGTGGTGAGGCTTAGATTTAAGCTGCTACCATCTTATTGTTTCGAAGGCAATAAGGAATATTTATTGGCATGTATTTCATGCTTAACCCTATTCTCCTCTGAATACACAATGATTTAACATGGGAAGTGTAAGGTGGACCAGCCTTGGGCAACGGGCCCCCCTCGCAGCAGCTGTTGGTGCAGATGTAAGGTGACAGTAATCAATACTGATTATTAAAGTGGGAACACCATCTCTAGTGTGCGATTAATCTTCATTCCCCGATGTTTACAGAGCCTCTTCTGGCCCGTTTGCCTCAGAGGGGGAGCACTCCCCATTATCTATCCCCCGAGACAGGAAAAACAAAACACCGTCACCATTAAAGATACACGCTGTCACTGAAGGAGAAGGCAGGCACAGGTCGCCAACGGGATGAGGCCCACATGGGCAGCAGTATCAAAGCACGACAGCTGAAAAACATCAGGAAGGTGTGGATGGGGATACTGTCCAATATCTAAAGCCTAGTTGCAATAACACTGCACTCGTGTATGCATTTAGAGCAGTAAGTCGTGCACAGACTGCAGCAGAGCCGGCAAATTTCAGAGGAGAGCTAATGAGGTGAAGATGTGGTGAATAGTTTAAATACATTTTTGCTTATTTAAAAGTGTTATAAATTCATCCCTGAGTGCCAAAGGAAAAAGAGAAAAAAAAAAGAGAGAGAAACTAGAGTTCATGTTAAGTTTAAACTGTCAGACAGAACACAAACTGTGGGTTCAAAGAAAAATACACTATCTCTGCACCATACAGCAGCTAAAAGCACCATTAAGTTGTAAGAGTCAGTGTATTGAAGATGTATACTGTATATACTGAACGCAACTGATCTCACAATGCATCATGGTCAATAAACCTTGGACTACATATCATCATGACCCCCGGTGTCATAACTGCCAGATGGAAATACAGATTTTTTTTTTTTTTTGGATGTTGCAGTGTGTCTCAATTCCCAGTGTAGTGTTGGGGAATGGTTTCAGACACGACCAGAGGATTCTCACTTGTTTTAACATTTGTACCTACTCTTATTTTACACTTATTTTTGTGATTTCCTACATTTTCCCAAAATACATTTAAATCATCACAGTAGAACAATCCTGGCTTTATTGCATTCATACAAGACAATATAGGAGAAAAGCTGGAATTCAGACATTTAAACAGCACAGTGATATTAAAATGTGTTCATTATCTGATATGACATGGTACACAACTCAATAACAGCGGCAGTGCACTTATGCAGAGATAGGATAGCAGCTGATTTTTCTCTTTTCGTCTTTCCTTCTTATGTTTCTTCTATGACATCAAACCAGACCAGAGCACACAGATGGACATGTTCTTCATCAGTTAAATCTGAAGTTCACTCAGAACATTCCCTCATTGTTGTACAAAGGTTTGATTTAGTTCATAGTATCTGTGAAGACAACAAAACAAAAATCCATCTGTGCAACATAGGGTTCATATTAATCTTGTGCTGCGCCCATACAACATTACATTGAAAGACATTCATGTCTATATTTTTGGTTCTTCAAATGTAAAGAGCATTTTAAGTCACCTCAACACCTTACACAGTGATGATCTATACAAACTGTGGGTTGTGTTGTCACCTGCCTAATTTGTGCATGCCTGTACCTGGTTTGTGTAATGAATCTGCACCTGAAACATCAAATACAGATCATATTTGTGTATATGTCAGGGTATTTAAATAGATTGTAGGTTGGCATAGATAATGTTTGGAGACAGACAGATGTAGTTGTGTTCTGACAAAAGATATATGAGAAACAGTCAAGAACACCAACACTTTTAAGTTAGCTCACCAGAAAGTTTGTAACTTTTGCTGCTGAAATTAATGACAGTGTGCTATATCCAATATCTGAAGGTCTGCAGTGTCTGCAGTTTAAAGTCCAAAAGAAACAAAGGTTTGTCTGAGCATTTCTACACTTTGTGTTTTGTCTGTTCTACGACTTTTTGGTTAAGAGCATAGTAACTCTGGTCTATAAAACAGAGTAGAAGAAATCTTTTCTGCACTGCTGGTGAGAACAGAGGTGCAACATGGTGGACCCACTGTAGATATAGTGACTTATTACAATGTAGTGAAAAGAGGTGATTGCACACTCATGAAAACATACATTCCAATATTGCATCTCACATCTGCAAACACACTGAACCTTTACTTCGTATTCAGAATGTCTCCTGAGTTCAGTCTACTTTATTAAAAATATTGTGTGATATGTGCAAATATGCAATAATGATGTAAGATATGAAATAATAAAATGTAATATGTAACCATATGTAACCTGACTGAATCCCCTGCACATTACATGTAAAGGCATTTGTTCTGTAATCTGCAGTGAATTATTATACTGGCTCAAACTAAGAAGGCATATTTGTCCAGTATGCTGGACCCAAGTTTTCCACACAAAGTTAAGTCCTGTAACCTTGCCGTATGGCAGCTATTGTGAAACAAACAATTCATCATCCTTGCTCCACTGCATCTGCAATCAAATTCAGATTAATGTTTAAAACAGAAACAAAACAAAAATCAAATTAGAGTCACTTAGGCTATAGATTGTTTGGTTTAGGGGCATTTATGCTACCAGGTCAATTAAAGCAGGAATCAATAATACAATAATGAAACAATAATGAATGTTCAGCAATACGTGGAGGAGAAAATAAAACAGGGTGATAATGCTAATGACTGATATACACACAACAAACATCCGAAGCAGGCATTAGGTGTGTATTTACAGTCAGGAGAGCTGATCTGAGCGCAGATGTGCGTTTGATATGCATCACTGGAACACCATTAACATTTCTGGACTGGGTTGAAGGCCTTCCATGCCTCTCGTCTTCATCGTCTGTGACTGCAACAGATGGTCTCCCCCTGTTCTCCTAAGCCCCACCCCCCTCCCTCGCTGAGCACTCCCACACAGGTGTCAGGCTCCCACCACTCCTCCCCTCCTCCCCCCTCCTCCTCCATCGTTAAATAATCACCAGCAGCCGCCCACCATCCTGACCCCTCCCCCACTGTTCGATTGTCCAAAAAGAAAGAAAAAAGGGAACGCCGTTCTTCCTCTCCTTAATCTGCTCTTACTCCTCCTCTCCCTCCCTCTTCCTCTCAAAGACCCCCACCTACTCGGCCTCCTGTGCCCCCATCACTCAGCACCTGTGAGGATCCCACTGGCAGCAGATAAGGCTTATGAGTCGCTCTCTGAGTGAGTGGGGTTGTGTATTAGGAAGAAGAAGAAAATGAGGAAGGAGGGGGTCAGGTAGAACAAAGAGGAAAAAGGCGTACAGAGACACAGGGAATTCTTGACAGCTGTTTCATTCGGAAGGCAATCTCCTCTCCTGGGTGCCATATCGGAGAGAAGAAGGAGTGAAAAAAAAACAGAGTGGCTGCACTCTCGGGAAGAAAAGGAAGAAAAAGACGAAGATCTTTAGGAAAGTTCAGCGGATTAATTTGACACAAGGCAGAGAGGATACAAGAAGGAAAAGAGGGAAGAAGGGGAAGAGAAGGGGGGAAATGCTTTCTTTGTCTGAGTAATTGCTCTCAGCCAGTCTACTGTGCAAACTGGGGAGAGATTATAGGATTTATTCCCATGTAGATTTTCAACGGAGACGCTTTGCTGAAGCCATTCTGTTCCCCTCAGCAGAACGTGTGGCCTGCGATGTTCTGTATAAATCCATAAATACATAAATACTGGGGCACCGGGCCCTTTATTCCCTGGGACAGTGAGGCAGAGCAAGTACACATGGATCAAATACATGTGTGTGTCAGGGCAAACAAATGGAATGTCAACATAAATGACAGTGCGCTATATATTTAGGAAGCAGAATGGCAGCTGCACACCACATGGACATTGTTTTTCAGCAAGAAAACATCAGGAAAAGCCTTTGTTTTGTGTCAAAAGCCAGACACCATTTCACAGAATCATTTCCACAGTTAAGGGTGTATAAAGCAGAACTCAGCGAGAGGGATGGAAGGACTAATTATAGATGCTATCGCACAACTGGATATTCAGTAGAATAATTCACTTATTTGATGTTGAAAACACAGAAACAAGTTGAATTTGGGGGAAGAGATTATTACGAGATCAAAACCGCTGCACATATTTGCATTTGTTGTGCTACTTTGTTTACCAGAATACTTCAAACAATGCATTACCATTTCAAAGCTGGTCAAGTACGTGTAATTCCTTGTCCACACATGAAAACAAGATGAAATTATGTTGGTCGATTTCATTTATTTATATATTTACTATCTCTCCGCCTGAGTGCAGAGTGGGAGTGCAGCTACACACCATCAGCTTGTGTTTTCGCCGTGAACTTCTGCTGACTCTCGCATGACTTGCATTAAGTAATGGGTGGTAAATAGCGCTCTGTATGTATGTGTATGTGTATGTGTGTGTGAGTGTGTGTGTTTTTGTGTGTGTGTGAGGAGATGCCCTGTGTGAGAAGTCTGCCTCAAACACACAAGAATCAAAGCAGAAGAGAAACTTCTGTCATTCCTAACGGCGTCTTTCAACATGTGTCGCTCATCAAGCGGCCCTCAGAGCGCCTTCTGTTTCCAATCCCACTCTGTGATGGGCTTCTTGAAAAGTAAAAGGCGTCCTGAATGATCCCTGTAGTTTTGTGCGAGTGTGGAATATGACAAGTTCCATTACCTTCAAGGCAGCCCTCCAGGGATTGTGCCACAGTTGCCCACAGGCTTCTGTTCCTCCAGTAATATGGCTAATGACACCATGTCTGTAAGTCACTGCACGGCAACAGACAGGCACGAACAAACTGCAGCACCAGTTTTTACATGTCTAAATTGCACCAGCACTTACAGATAAATAGTCATTTTACAAACAGTTCAGAGACTTCAGAAGGGATGGAATTTAACAACGCTGTTCTTCATGCGTAATGAACTTGCATCATAACCAACATATAAACCTAAAGACTTTTTTCAAGTACTTTGTTGCAGGTTTCACAGCGACCTCAAATCCCACTGGGTTGTAAATAAAAATGTTCAAGTAAAAACATCAAGCTGGAGCTTTTCACGAGGCTGTGACTCATGACACATGTGCAGGCTTGTTATCTTAAATTGCTGCCCCTCATTTGTGGGGAAGTCCTGTCCTCTCGCCGCCGTCAGGGCTGTAGCTGTGTCCCAGGCGGTGTGTGACGCTCCATGGGTGGCGGGATGGGAAAGGGCCCCGGGTTAAATTGGCTCGGGAAGATGAAGGCTGTTGGGGGGATAGTGTCATCTGGTTGAAACCTTTTTTTTTGTTTTTTTACCCCGTAGAGACTTAATTTTATGGCGTTTACTGGGATCAGTGATTCCCTGTTAGATAAGTTGGTGGGCTACTGACCTTCGAGCTGATGATTAACGTACTAAATGGTCACACCTGTCAGTCATTTTCTAGCTAGTGACCAAGTGCTTCCTTATCTCATCTGCAAACAAGGTAAAATGGACACAAATAATAAAACATGTCCTGACCTTACAGTAGCACAATGGAAGCATGAACCAAGAAATTAGCATTAGCCCAGCCCATGCAATGGAAAGACTCCACTAAGCAACTTGCAAAATTCCGCTGCTGGTTCTGATGGCAAAGTAGGGGTCACTTTTTGAGTAATCTGCTAATTACCAGTGATGAATACAGGCTTTGGGTTAACAGTGGTCAAAAGCAGCACTATAATAATACAACCACATGTGCATCAATGATCAAATTGAAGCAGACATTTAAAAGTAACCCAAAAGCTACTAAACCATTGTAACAAACATATGAGGTTATGAGATGGAACCCATTTGCTTAACTGTCAAAAAGGCTGTGTGAATACAGTTTTCATGAAATGTGTTGGAAGGGTAGCACATAGGCCAAAGACTTTTTTTCAATCTTGGGGAATAACAATGATAAAGGAAGCATACCTGTGTTCCACAGTACCTATGTAGGGTTAAGGATAACCCTAACCCTAACCCCTAATCCTAACCCTACATAGGTAAGGGGGATCATAAAGCTGACCCCAATTGTATTTCAACTTTTTTCAGGTCGAGAAATTGAACCCTTTCTATACCAGTAAAACAGCAAAATACCTCAAACATATGTAAAAAGGCATTTTAGGTTGCAAAAATAACGATTTTTAATAACTCAAGTGAGTGTCTATCCATGTGGATGGGGAAAACAAAGGATTTAAACTCATATAGACCTATATGTATGTCTATTTGCTTTTTGTACTGAGCCTGCACCTGAAACATCAAATACAGTTCACATGTATGTCTGTTTTTCCTGTAAGTCAAGCATGGACACATTTGGGAGACATATGCATGTACTGGCGTTGTTGCAAAATCTATATAACCTAAATAACCTGAGCCAATTCTTAAAATAACTTAAGTTTACATGTTAACTTGTCATTTCTATTCACTGTCATGATAAAGTATATACTTTGTAGATCGAGATTTGAGACTTTGTAATGTACTTTTGAGTTTAGAGACTAACTTTAACTACCCTGTGATTTTCAGTAACTTGCACCACATTGTTTCAAAACCAGACCACTGTGAGCATATTTTGACCTTTAGGTGAAAAAAAGAAAATGGTTTCGTGACAATTCCATCGAAGACAACATTCCTGGATCCTATTAAAGGTCAAGCGGTATTACCTAAAACCTTTTTTTCCTGCAGTTTCATATAATATCTGGCAGGATAAAGTGCTGCGATTGTAATTGAGGGTATAATTTCTCACACTATGAGGGAGGTGAGTCCACTTTGGTGTGCTCTGCATGCTTTCTCCTCCTCATCTGGTCATCTTTTCAGTAAGCCACTTCATCTGTGAGTCTTTCCCCCTCAGACACACACAAGCTCGCTCATCCTTGTTTGGTCCAGAGTGAAAGACGTTACCCTCCCTGTCCCTCTCCCCCTCCTCCTCCCCCTCCTCAGCCCACACATAGCAGAGACCGGCCTCTGCTCCAATACACGCACTCACCAGATGTTGCCCAGAGCTTTAGGGAAGAACCCTCAGGTATGTGTATGTGTGTGTGTGTGTTCGTGTCAGCCTCCCACAATTGGCTTTTCTCGTGCATCTGCTGAGATTTATGACCGCAGTTTTTCCTACAACAGAGTTAACTTCCTCTTCTGAATTCCCAGATCGGAAGGATCAGAGGCTGGAGCAGGTTCTTCAACCCAAAACAGGTGATTCCAACTCAGGCCTGAAAAGGGGGTTTAAAATCATCTCCCCAAACCCCCACACGTCCAAGCGTTTTATCTAGCGACAGTTCACACGGAACCCATCTGCTTCTCATATCAGCACGCTTTGCACTTGCCAACACAGGGGTCTGCTGGTCGGCCTCACGGGGGTCAAGAGGACAAAGCAGAGTAATGAAATCAAACGGAGTCTGCTGATGATCACTGGAAATCACTGAAGGTTTTCATTATGAAGTATTATGATGGTGCGGATGCAAAAGGGGGACATTAAAGACTCAGCAGCGCTCTTTCAGTGTGAGTAATGATGGGACAGAGCGAGGCCACAGACAGCTTTACTGTTCCCTCAGGCTTCAGAGTGTTAAGGGCGCAAGCTGATCCAGCTCAGTACCCAATAGGTTACATGCTGTGTTGTGTATCACACGGGGATGAAGCCTATTGTATTTTGATAGCTTTACATTACCTGTATGGATATACCTCGACAGGATTTATGTGCATGCGGTCAGTTTTGTGGTGATGATGTTACTACAGCTAAGGAACATCTTTCAGCATTTCCACAAATCACAATAAAAAGAAAGTGACAGAATGAACATTTTACTCTCAATAAAAACCAAAATGATTTACCACACCCGGACAGTCTGAAATGTTATATCTAAAACCTGGACCTCACAGACTATAATTTCCTTGCCTTATTCAAAGACATTCGAATATTTTAACAACCTCATACCTTAGAATTATTTTTCAGTCAGTATTGATCTGGTTCTTCTACATTCTTGGACAAAAATGTGTTGTGTTTCTTTCCAGTGAACAAAATGTCAACATATAATGAAACACATAATTGATGTTAACCTTTTAAATAAAGATGCAATGCAGTTTCTATAACTACATTGATATTATTATATTATGGATTTTATTTCTAATCCACTGTCATGTAGTAAATAATAATGCCACTTAACAGTGGATACAACCCACCATAAAAGGGAAAAAAAGAAGGAAGTCTGTTCTGAGCTACTGTAAAAAATATGGCAATGCAACACTGAATTGCTCCCTCTGTGGATATAAACAGCTCATTCTGAGGTAAGAAAAACACAATGATTCTTACTTTAGCCTAATTACACACTAATGACAACATAAGTATGAATATTACATTCCATTTCTGCAATTAATATCCCTGAATCTTACACTCTGGATATTGTTTATGCACAGAAACCAAGCACTTTGGTCTGCCCCGAAGCACTTTAATTGTATTCTTTTTTTTATTTTTTAACTGATGCAGGCAAATTTTCTCACATCACACAAAAAATAGCTGGATTGCACAGGGCCTGTGGTGAATGTAAATACATTCTCCATTGCTCCAATTGTACTGTAAAGAAAATAAACCTTTGATGTATTCAGATGTTATACATATGCCATAACATTGTGATTGTATGCAAAAGTCATTATGTATGGCCTTGTTTCTTATTTTCATTATTGTAAATACTGCAATACACTGAATCATAACCCCTGTATCTTGACATATCCAGATTTATACCAATACTTAGCCCTGCAAATATTCTAATGCGTTCTAACAAAAATGGCTGTGTGTTCAGTTGCATTAGAAAATAAGTGGTTAAAAAAAACTTCCTTATCTACAAAAGCTCTTTGCGTGAAACCAGGGTAAAAGCAGGAACGCTGTTGGGGGGCTTCTAAAAGCATCTGGAAGACTGGACCAAACAGTGGATTATTTCTCTCCATTTGCTCTATTGACACTCAATCAAAGCTAATACTGAAGGAAATGGGCCGTGTCTCAGCAGGGATGTTCAGAGTAGAGTTACTTCAGCTTTTGAAACTCCCCCCTGAGGTATTATTCAGGGTTAAAGCCTCTCTCTGCCCTCTCACAGTCCCACTATTTGGTCTCTGTCTTTACCTTAATTTTACTCTTATTCCCACAGCTGATATATAGATGAGTGGATGTCTTTATCCCTGACACATGTGCTCTCTAGTATATTTCCTGTCTGAACAGATTCATTCAAAGGCCTTTCCTTTCCTCAGGATGAAGACAGATTTGGCAGCAGTTCTGTGATGCAGGGCCAATGCCGCCTTTCCAAAACCTGCCTTCCCCTTCCCCTGGAGTTGAACATCATAAATTTTACCAATGTCTTTATCATTTTCTTTATCACACAGGACATTATCAGAAGTCGAGCCAGCTCAAGGCAAAATCCCCCTGGCCAGCCATTACAGTGACCTATCAAGAATGAAGATTAAAGAGATCCAGAAACCACAGGACGTGTTTTTATTGTACTTTTTCACAGGCAGTTTAGCAAATGTGGGAGGCACATTTTGAGCTATAATACCTGCTGTAGCCAGTGAAAAGTTTAATGCTGGTGAACACTTCCCTGGATATGACTAAGACTATTTATTGTTTTTATATTTACTTTTATTTAACTATATTTTATTCTGAGTGATTGAAGGTAAGAGGAATCATCTGGCAACCAGAGTCATTTATCTTCATGGTTCATCTCAACCTATGGGACAGGACAATGCATTTTCTAATCAGAATGAAAAAAGAATAGTTTAATGAAACCTGCTTTTTAATTATAAGTATGAAACAATTCTTTGGTCAATAAATGGAGATACTTTGTTTTGTTAACTGATTCCAGTGTTATTATACCTTTGTTATGTCAAGAGGGAAAATTATTTGTGAATTTTAAAGCAACATAGTCAAGAGAAGTTACTTTTACAAGGATAGAAACTACCCTCACTTTATTCATTGAAAAACTGCATCTTGTATGTACAGAGAACAGCAGAAACTGCTCTTAATGATACACTGATGTAAAAAGGAAAAATTGCACTGTGCTTACATATTAGTTTTTTTTTTAGTTTTTTTTTTTTTTTTACCAACAGTACCATGTTGTGACTAATAAAACACAATGAGGGGTGGTCATAAAAACACAATGAAACAATAACAATATATTTCTCATTTTTTCCCCAGAATAAAAAAACAAAACAAAACAAAAAACCAAGAAAAAAAAACATCCCCTGCAACAACAGCTTAATGGGAAGAATCCATATGTCACATAAACAGAACAATAGACATTAATTACACAACACAAAGAATAAACATGCATTATGAGATATTATCAAATTTGCATATGAGAAGAAAAATGGTGGGTTATTGCAGGCACTTGAATTCCAACACAAACTCACACATCCAAACAAACAAGATGGAACTAGTCTAATTTGGGAAAATGTGTGAAACTTGGACTGTTTCTTGATGTGGAAGTTCACATTGTTTTGTTTTGATGAGGCACGGAAAGGAGAGGAAGGAGAAGAAGAAGGAGGAGGAGAAAGAGAAGAGGGAGGAGGAGGAGAAGAAGAGGGAGAAGAAGAAGGAAAAGAGGAAGAAGAGGAAAAAGAAAAAGAAGAGGAGACGGTGAGAGCGAGCGTAGCCCCGTCGGTAACCTCCTGTTTGTACTGCAGCCTCCGAGGAATAGCTGTGATTACTCCATTGACTGAATCATCTGCAAGGTCAGGCCTCCCATCTTCTCTGCCTCCTACTCCTCTGCTCTTCATATACTCGGCAGCCAAGTGGTTCATATGGCTGCCAAGACATATTCATAGACATATTGGAGCATCCAGTAACTGGCAGCGTTCGCAGGCACTTAAACACATGTCCACCTACTCACACACACACACACACACACACACTGGAATGCTGGTGAATGAACAAACAAGTGCTCTGTACTGCGATTAAACACGAGTAAATGCACAGCTCTGATTCTATTCTCATCTATACATGCTTTTATCGCATAATCAGTGCAGACCTCCTAACATTTTCATTAACCTTCATAGTAGTTCATTACCATTAGCCATTATCAAACCTACTCTATTGAGTGTGGATGAATCAGACTTGTTTTGTTCTTAGTATGGGCAGGTACATTGAACATGGCTTAAGTGGTTAGAAAAATGGTCTTGAATGTGCCACAAAAAAAAAAAAAAAATTGCTGGTGGAAATGATTCAGTTTAACAACGTTCAGAATTAATTACTGCCATTGCCTTTTCTATTGAAAGGTATATGTCTGAATGAATGCAACTGCTGCTACTCAGAGAATGAATCAAGACTTTATCAGAGACCATAATAATAATGTAAGAAACTTCTTGACAAATGAGTTGACTTAGGCAAAGCTAGAATTTTTTAGAACCTTCTTGCTCTTATGTTCCTATTCCTATGTTCAACCATTCAGCCAGAGTTAACTGTTCTTTCAGTTGATTTCAGCCAAAACAAACACACTACATACCCTTTCATCCAGGACTCAAGCTGCAAAAATCATGATTTTCTCTTAAGTCTACTAACGGAACACATAAGGGAAACCTAACGTCTCTGGCATACTTCGATGGCCTCCATCTATCAAATCAGGGCTGGATTCTCCTAACCCCATGTGCATCACAGGGTCATGTGTTCCAGGAAGTACAACAGCTTTACATGTTCTACTGTGACATGAGAGCGACAGTTGGCAGTGATGTAATAAGCTGGACACTGACAAACACAGAAGAAAAGAGTGGCAAGTAAAAAACATAACGTGACTGCACTTGAAAACCCTCGGCCTTCAGTTGACGCCAATGTTTTTGCACATATGAACGGACAGACAGACGGACGAATGACAAAATGATGACAATATCATGCAGCAAGGGCCGAGGGTAAAAATGATAAGGACATTGTACCAACTGAAGTCAGACTTGGATTCATACCTCTAATTCACACCTGACTACTCAAACACCTGTAATACTTGAAAAGATTGTTCTCATTTAAACCTTTAAGATCTGATCATGAAGGATTGTTAGAATTAGTTTTGTGTCTTCTGTTTTTAACCAGTTGTCTCATATGATGCAGTTGTTTTTGCTTGTACTGAAGTTAAAAACAAAGAATATTAATCAAGTCATAGAAGTTAGTTTAAACCCTGTATGCATTATAAAATATGCTCTGATCATTGTGCGCAAATGACATTTAACTAAATCTACTTTATTAAAACAACTATTAGTGGTGGAAAATATTTGAATTTAGCATTGCTTAGTTTACTTCAATTCAAATAACTTTATTCATCCCCTAGGAGGTAATTCAAAGCAGTCTGAGTAGTACTTTTCTAGCAGCGTTGCCGAATATCTCCTTAACTTTCTTTATGTCGACACGAACACAAGGAGTCATACCAATCTCCGTTTCATTGTTAATTACTGAACCAGGTTTAGTAGAATTTAGCAAAGATTCTTAACTAAAACCAAAAATTCAGGCTCCTAAAGTAAACGCTTCCCTAAAATTTTCTGTAGAACTGGAGATTTTGTTCTGATAAGGACAGAAGTACATGAACACACACATACATTTGCAGATATTCTAACACACATCTGAAAAATGCACCGCTAATTATCGATTGAACAGTAGAAAAGTTCCCGAGTGGTTTTTCTATCAATGGACATAATCATGAAAGTGAAACAAAATCAGCTCCATTGTATTTGAGCTAGGAGTAAAGCTGTTCCACACTGAGGCCACCCACTGCAAAGCGATGTGGTTTCCCATGAAACCACCCTGATGAAATATTCAGTGAGGAGCAGTTCAGTCACCTAGAGGCCAACGGGCTTTAGTTGCAGCCAAATGGCCTTGCTGGTCGCTGTTTCTTTTTCCTCACTACACGTGACAATGAACACACACAAAAATAGGCTGCATTCATTTTCAATGAGGTACATTAATTAATAACCCAGACCTGACCCCATTTATACGACAGGATTCACAGAGTGGGTGGGACAGAGGCAGAAGAAATGAGATCTAAAGGTTGTTTTTCCTCTACAGAGAGGTGGTGGCGACAATGTGAAGAGAAGAAACAGAGATAAATGCAGCCAGAAGCGAGGAGGAGGGAGTTCAGGATTATCATTCTGAATACAAGAGTGGGTTGGAAGGAGGACATACACTCAGAGTAAATGTTGCATTATCTAAGACCAGAGGGGACATCTCTCTGAGCTTTAATGGGGGGCAGGGGTGAGTGGTCAGACCCAAAACCTACGCACTGACTCCACAGTCACACAAGCTGCTTAACATCGATGCTCTGTCGCCACATGCCATCTCCTGTCTACAGTCTCACACACACACACACACACACGGTCCTCACTGACAGCAGATATAAGCCACATTCACAACAAGAGTGGTGTCGACTGCCAGCAGACCAACGGTACCGAAACATGCCTGGGCTGTGTCTTGTGTTCTGACTTACAGGTGTCAGGTCAGGCTGCTGTCAGATGTGGAGATGCAGCGCTGGCCTGACGACCCGTCGCCTTCTGTCAGGCTGTGCACTTTACTGGATGTGTCACATGGACGGGTCAAAAATGCAGTGAATAAGCAACAGTCTGAACAGAAAGTGATGAAGGAGACACGCACAGCCCAGTGTCCAATAGCGCTGCATCAAAAACATCTAGTGGTGTAAAAAGTTGATGAATCCAAATAGTTCCAGTTCAGGGATTTTATCTACTATGTAATGTTTGGGTAAAAAGCTCTTCTAAGTGGCTGAGAATGAAATCAAAGTGTCAAAAGCAGCAGAAATAATATATCTATAACTTTTTGGTCCCTTTTAGCTAATTTCCTCTTCCAGGGTTATGCATAATTAAGGATGGACACTTTGAGTGACAGGTGAGTCCCATCTGTGTCTGCTGCATGGGATTGATTGACATCTAGCCTGACTGCTGTGTTGAACTACTGGAGCTTCAGTTTATTGAATTAACATTTTTTTCCCTGGCAAGACTACTCTACTGTAGTTGTGGTTGAGTTTCATGAAGTTTATTGGCCGTATAACATATCTAAGCTACAGTTAGCTATCAGTGTGATCTGTGTTTTCAGTTCCGCCCCTCACTCCTCCTCATCTCTACACTGTTGTCCAAATATGATCATGTCTAGTGCCAAAAAACCAAGATGGTAATGGCCAAATGCCAAGCTTGAGGCTTCAAGTTGGCAGTGGCAAATCTCTGCATTTATCAGAAGTCTGAAGAAGAGCCTTGTGGTGAAAACATTTCACTAGTTATTAAAAGCCTTCAACTGGAGCTGTTTGGTGGGGGGCTATTCTACTCCAAAACAGTCTACAAAAGCTGACAGTCTGCCTATTAGAAGGCACTTTTAAATGATCATTATGCAAGACATGAAAATCCAATCATTGCTTTTTGATACTACTAAAAAAGGATCATGGTTCATTTCATTTCATTTGATTTTTTTTTTTTTTTTTTAAATATTAATATTTTATATCAACAGTCCCATAAAAATCTTTGTATCTCATCATTTTATAAAAAAGCAGACTCACTTCCCTCTTTGTTTCCCTGTTAATGTTTCATAAGAGTCCGTCTCCTCTTGTCCCTTCTCATTGTCATGAATAAAACGGCCTCCCTTTCTCAGAGCCCTGGAGCCTGCTGAGCTTGGCGAGCTGTGAAGGGGATGGCGGTACATCCTGCCTGTAGGGCCCTTTGGATGGATTCTGGGCCTGAATGGGTGCAGAAGCTTGCTCTCTGTGCTCGTAGGTGTTGCTGCCACTGCTGCTGCTTTGCGTTTCCGGTGCAGGAGGCGGCCTGGCCTTGTTGGCCTCCTGCTCGCGCCGTCTCTGCTCCTGCCTCAACAGCTCCTGAGTCTCTAAGAGGACACGAGCATTAAAGCTGGACGTCCCCAAGTAGCCATTCCGCGAACCCTGGCTGCTGGAGTTGCGGGGGTTGTCCTTCGCTGTCTGGAAGCCTTCTGTTGGCGTGTACACCTTGTCCCATGAGTCCTGGGACACTGTACTGGGGTTCTTACGAGGTTGCCTAAACACATAGAGACAGGTAAAGAGTAGGTCAATTGTGCTGTTGAGTGAGTCACCTTAAAGAGCAGCTGACTCTAAAGAGGATAGCGGTTAAGTCTACTCAGAAAAGAAAGCCTTTTTCACACAGGCCCCTGGGTCAGCACTATTGAAGAGGAATTCAAAAGAAACTGCACTTCTGCAAAGAATGCAACCATTTTCACATTTTGTAAGATTAAAAGGTAATGCAGCAGTGGCGTTGAGTTAAAATGCTGAAAGCGACGTGAGTGGAGCAAAGAGGGATCAGTTATAGCATGCGGCATGATTACACTGAATCCAGCGACATAAAGACCAAGACATGAAAGAGACAGGAAACAAACGGAGGAAGCCTGGGACGCCCGGAGGACTATTAGTTCCACATTGTAAACAAACACAAATGTTAAAACCTCCCTGAGAAAAATGGTTTGCTTTCATCCATTTAACCCCTTTTCGGAGATGCAGACGGGTGCTTTTACAACACAGACACAGTAATGGCAGGTCTTGTGACGTTATCCGCCTTCTATTCATGTCCTGTCCATCCACCAGCTCCTGACAGGATGGATACACCTATATTATCTCTCAAAAAAAAAAAAAAAAAAAAAACCTCCATACAAGCCTTCCTCCACATATGCTCCCCTTTCGGGAAATTGGCCCTGACAAAAGCCATCATTGAGAACTGACCGGTCTTTTGCTTGAGTGTTAAGTCTGTTCCTCCATTATTAGGATCCATTAAGGCCCATGTGCGATGGAAGTGACAGTGTATTTTACTTCAGGGGTGCTAAGAGAAATCCCGTTCACACCTCGATGACCCGCTGTGTGCTTAAAAGGCTTCTGAGCTCACAGCACACAGGGTTACAGAGGGAAAAGGGGTCCAGAATGCTTTTAGACCAAAACGGCTGCATTTCTTATCTGGTTGGCTTTCATTCTCAAGAGGCTAAAAGGAACAAAAGACATAACAGGCTGCTTACTTTTCAAAGCACTTGTATTTCCCACAGACCGTTTAGTTTTGTCCTGAGACTGAAATCTTTAAATGAGTTAAATAGACTGGATGGTTTCCTTTATATGTATATTTCTGCAATGATGCTGCAGCTCCAAGGATTTTGATTTACAACCATCTCTAGGGTTTACAGAGAATGGTCTGAAAAAGAGACAATATCTAGTGAGTGACAGGCCAGGTATGTAACAGTATAGAAGACCTTAAGTCGCACTAGTCCTACCTCATGCAAATAGTTGTTTCTTTTTGCTATACATTGCAGGATAGGTATTTGTAATATATGGCTCAAAAGATTGCAAGAGACAGTGTCATGATAGCTGATAAATAAGACAGTCATGTTTTTGTATCCACTAGTCTTTAAAATGTCTAAAGGTGTAAAATGTGCACTCTGCCTTCACCCATAAGTAGCTGGGATAGGCTCCAGCGATCCCCGCAACCCTAGTGAGAAAAAAGCAGGTTCAGATGAATAAATAAATAGTCTTTAAAATATTTTATGGATATCATTTAGAGGCCAATGTATGTCCAACTAGCTAACATTACTCGCCATTAGCAGTGATTACTGACATTATGTTGCTATCCATGACTGACATTCAGGCATTCAGACCCCCCTCATGGACAGCAAAGTGTATGTACACATCACTGTTTTGATGCTGGGAGACTATTATTGTTGAAAAAATGCTGACATTCATATAAATGATACATTCAGTAGTTATAAATATAGATATTATAACAGTTAATTGTGCTGCTTTGTATGTGTGGATCCTTGAGAGACACAAAGTTTCTCCTTTGGGTATTGAGCTAAAAAAGTTTGGAAAACCTTCACTTGTACATTAATTATATGGTGAAAATGTAAAATAATTGAATTATATTTCAAATATTTATTTTTTTTACACTTTCCTACCATTGTCTGTATATATTTAATGAGACTCCCCATTTTTAGTATCACTAATGGATAAGGAGAAGAGCAGAAGCAAATGGATCTATATGTGAGTATTTATACCTGTGTGCATTTAAGTCTACATTCATGTATGTGTAGAAGAGAGTGTATACATTTATTTACTGTACATGCATAAAACAAACACATTTTCTCCGTCCACTCTGTGCATGTGCTTGTGTATGCATGTGTGTGAATATGAGGGTAATTGGCATCGGGGCAGATGTAGGGACAGACTGCAGAGAGAGCCCCACCACATGCTCCATATCTGGGTTTTGCTGTCTGGGCGAGCCGCCATGCATTTACACCCCGGTTTGGCTCACGGAGCAGCCAGCAACGCTCAGGAGGGAGCTGCTTGTTTAGAAACTCCGGACGCCTGTTGCATGAGACAGCATTCTCCATTTCCTGAATGACCTTTTAGTTTTTAAAGCAGATAAGAAAAGAAGAGATTTAGGGGAAAAGTCTTCGGAGAGGAGAGCAGACATCGCATTATTCCACAGGAATGTAATCGTGATTGATGCTTCAGGGGAGCTGGTTCTCTTATCACCTCTACTCATGCGCCAGAATATGTCACAAAGTAGATTAGTTACATTTACAAAGGGAGGGGATGGGAAAATACATCATGCCAAAGAGTGGAGTAAATTTAGAATGACAGAACATAACAAACAAAGCCAGGAAGTTGGCTAGCAGAAAAATTTGTGGCCGCTGTGTGTTTCTTTAAAACAGCTGGGAAAAATCAAAGTTTATGAGGAGGAAGAGAAAGCGCATACACACATGAACGAGCACAAAATGATTGGAAAAAACACAAATGCATGCAATGGGCAAGAGAACAATTTCTATACTGCACAAATAAATTGACTACAAACCAGGAATAATGTTTTCTTTGCAGTGAGGAAAAACATTGTTTTGGCTGAGGAATGCGGGAGCTGTAGGGGTAGATGGGAGAGCTACTGGCGGTTCACTCAGGGTTCTGTTAAGAACCTTATCTTGACCACATTCATGTGTGTTTTTGGTGTGTTTTCGTATGTGAGTATGGCTCTTTCCGGCTAATCAGTGGTCTCTCTTTCCTACTAACACACTCATTCCTCTCCCGGCCTCTCTCGCCCTCCACTGCCTGTCACCGCTAATCCTGCTCCAACAACAAGCCTTCATTAGTGCTCTTCCAATCCTCACATCCCAGACAGTGAGCTAAGCCTGGCCGTCATCAGATAACCAGCTAGCATGGCTTCTTCTGGAAGCTCTTTGGGAAGGAGTGTTTTTTTTCCTCTTCGTTGGAATGTCCCCTTTTGGCTGAACGGATGACTGCTCATGGTTCCGGTTTTGGAAGAGAAGGAATGGTGGGGATGATGGGGTTCCAAGAGTTAGAGGGAATTGTGGCTATTAATCTGGGGATGTGAGACTTTAGCTCTTTAATGAGGAGCCGCACTGAGACACAAGCTCTGAAAAGCCTTAGTCGGGGTCAAACATCAAGCCTGAGCTCATGCGACTCTTTGCTAAAAGACGCTATGAGATTATGAGAGGAATGCATATCAAAGGCCATCCCCGGCTGGCTTTTTGGCTGGCCAGACAGACTTTCCCAAGAGAGGCAGCTTACCAAGAAGGCAGGGCTAGAGGCAACTGTCACATCACATGAGATGCCAGCAGATAACACCTATGAAGGGAATGCATAGATCGGCCTGGCTTATACAAACCACATTGATTATGCGTCCGCGTAGGCCACAAATCCATAGCCATAGACAGGAACATGTTTTAATCGACCCGCCTGTGACTATTCAGACAGCAAAGCAAAAGAGGATGAAGGAATAATTGTTGTTTGTGCAGAGAGTGAGATTGAAATCACAGGAGAGCAGAGTTACTCCGGCCAGGAAAATGAAAAGACCACACATATAATATATACACATGTTAAGTGGCCTCTTGCTGTCTAAATTGGCAAAGCAGCAAAACTTAAATAAATCAGACTTCACTCTGACTTAACATTTCTGGGCTTACTGCACATTTCACAATTTTAAAACTCATGGATTGTTTCCAATGTTAACAGGGAGAGGAAATAGTGTTTATTGTTGTTAACGTTAAATCCTCAGACAGTCAGTCAGACATTCATACAGACTCTATGCACTGATGTCACTGTCTCGGTAAAACCAGTGTTGAGACCCAGTGACAGATCTATTGACTTTGTGGGACGATTTCAACTCCCTGGATGTCTAAACTGCCTTTAGTCGACCGGTCAGCAGTCAAATACACATGTGAACACACTGTGTAAGGGTGTATCTAATGACCAATCTAAGATCTCCTTTGATTTGTTAATGCCTTCTCCTGTGCCTTTGTCGAATGGTTCTTTGAGTTTGCTTTAAAATACTATTTACAATAACTTGTATGGAAAATATAGATTCTCACATTAAATTTTTCAGGAATAATGTCATGATAATGCAAATTAACACATGTCATCTAGCCACTTTTTCTATTTGGCAACAGTGACTGAAACATACCCCTCAGTCAGGTCTCGGTGGCAAAAGATGTGAGGGAACCTGATTCCTGCATCACTGCTTTTATGTTTACTTGCAGGGATCACTGTCAGGTTTAATTTTATCAGATGATCAGGTTTTCACTCCCAGTTTCACAGTTTGTCCTATTAAATGCAGTCATACGGAAGCATATTTTGCCACCAAGACCTGACTGAGAGGTGGGTTTCAGTCACTGTTGCCAAATGTCTTAAAAACACCAACGATATACACAGCAATGTCTGAATATATCCACAAGCTTTGTACATTTTCAACATTAAAAATAAAAAAAATACACTACCACATTTTATGTTTATTTGACGTCCACGATTTGAGGGCATCAAATCTGTAACTAAGTCATTGGCTTATCTGCAAATTAAATTAATTAACAGAGGTTATTCTATCATTAAGGAAGCAAAAATAATGTGTTATGTATAAATGAGAGACGGGGGTGGGATTTAATAAGTTTTCTTCTTCCCACTCTTTTTTGAGCAATACATATTGAATTTATTTTTGTTATTGCTAGTGTACATGGCATTTCCTATTTTGTCTTGATCACCTCTGTTTATTAATGTATTTGCTTTGCCATTAGTTCCTTGTAAACAAAAGATGTTTGATTTTTTCTTCTGCTCAAAACAAATGAATGAATGAATGAATGAATGAATGAATAAATAAGCATCACAAAGCAACATAAAGAAGCAGCAAAGGGAAAAAAAGGCGTTAGGTAATAAATAAAATGGCATTTGTGCAAATCATTTACCTGAAATGGATTTGGTAAAGAAATTTCACTTACATCACAAATAGGAAGAGGTGAGTTATGTACAGCTGCCGCTAGCTTTTAGCTTTTAGTTATTCATCTCTTTGCAGTATAATGTATTAGGGCACTTGTAGTAGGTGTTGAGATGAAATATATGTGAATAATGGCTCTTTCCTATTTTCACAGATTCAAACTAAATTGTATCACTTAGCACTTTCTATTTCCGCCATTCAGTGGGTGTAACTTCAGTCATCTGCAATGTCACATGCAAGTCCATGACAGAAGAAGAGTTTTTAGTGACATTTTCTTTAAGGTTCCAAAGCCAATACTGTGGCAGCAATTGGTTTGCACCAACTATACAGTGATTAGGAGGCTTCAGAGTTATCAGTTAACACACTTCATGGAGAGATGGCAGGAAATGCAAATAGTGACACTAAACTCATTTCCCCCAAGGGCCTCCAGATGTAAGATATGGTAAGCTTTATTGGCATCTCTTTGACAAATATGCAAAAGAATTGAAACAGGAAGATGGAGGAGATGAAGCACCGCTCTGAACTTAAAGTGAGAGAGAAATCCTTTTAAAAAGCCTGATATTGGGGCTTTTATTCATTACAAGGCACGTTTTGGAGGGTGTTTGAGAAAGGGGTTGTCTTTGTGAAAGTCCTTAGGGTCAACATTGACTTAATGAAGCTGAACATCAGTCAAATAGTTCTCAGCGATCATAAAATGATTTCATTCACACAGTATTGCTAAGAATCATTTAAAAATGTGAATATGAGTTGAAAGTGGCTTTGTAATTATTGACTTTAAGGGAAGCCAAAGAGATATGGCACAAATGTGAGGAAAAGAAATACATAGATGGAAATCTAAAAAGTCAAATGAGGAAATGAAGAGGTCGTGAAAAGGGCAGAAAGGACGTGATAGGGCACAGATGAAGGAGGAGGGAGATGGGGAGGAGACACAGGCAGGATGAACTTATGAGGAGGAGGAAGGACGTCTCACCGTGGTAGTGAGCTGTACTGCCTCGATGCTTGTTGGACGCCATCTCGGTCCTCCTGTTCCTGCTTCTGGACCTGTGTCTCCACTGTTACCGAATGGCGTCCACTCTGGGCCTCTGTCCCATTGCTCGTCTGCAACAGTCACCAAATTCAGTCAGACAGGGTATACAGACAGATGATAACAAAATAGCTAATGTCTCGCCTTGATGTGGTTACCTGCTCATCAAAAGTGCGCTTGTTGAAATATGGAAAATGTGCAAAAACATACACACACATACACACACACTCATAAATGATGGAATATATTTCCCGCTGCACGGCAGGTGGTACAACAGTGTGACGCCTCCTGTGTATTCAGCTGTCTTTAGGGAACAGGTAGTTAGTCGCTGTGCTGCCATAATGAGAATGGCACTGTAAAATGCACCTGTGCCAGAGGACCCAGATGATGATGCTATAAACGGAGGGAACTACCGAGACACGAATCCCATTTCCAGAGGAAATGGAAGATTTTTTTTCTTAAATTAAAAAAAAAAAAAAAACTAAAATCTGCAATTGTTGATTACTTACTTTCTGATGCCTGTAACTCAAAAAAAAAAAAAAAAAGTTGGAACAGAGACATATTTACCACTGTGTTACATCACCTTTTCTTTCTATTATATTTTTTAATCCTATGGGAGCTGAGGATGGTAATTTTGGGAAGTTTTACCAGTGGAATTTTGTTCATTCTTGCAAGACTTGAGGCCATTGTTTAATTCATAATGTCCATACATTTTCAACAGGATAGATACGGACTGCAGGAAGGAAAGATGGCATTATCCTGCTGAAATAACCATGGACTTCAGTTTAAAGATATCATCGTGACAGTAGCATATGCCTCTGTAAAATGTAAATCTATGATATCTTCACCCATATGTGGGTCAGTAATGTGGACACTGATGCGGCCCCAGACCATTACCAATGCTGCTTTTGTACTTTTCACTCATAACAACCTGGATCTCATCTTAGAAAGTGGACTCGTCTGACCACAGCACGTTTCCATTGTCTTTCAGTCCATCTAAGATGATCTCAGGTCCAGGGAATTCGGTCTGCTCTTCTTCATTGTCTAAATAAGATCATTTAGACTTTACTTTGTACTTATGTTAGATTAGGAGTCGCAGTGTATCACTGGCTGAGAGTTTGTTCAGATCTACTTAGCATTTTAAGGATTCTTCTACTGAGCATTCTGTTTTTGAAAGGATTTGGAACACATTTCCCATTTTCAAGCTCAAGTCAAAGAGGAAAAATTACTGTCTTCATTCCTTTCTTCATTATCCAGTCTAACGAACAACTCTTCCTTTCTTCAATTAATTAATTGAAGCAGCTCCAGTTTATGTGCATGATGTGCGCTGCTCCCCTGATGAAAAAAAAGAAAAAAGGATAACAGATCTACTCAATATAATACTTTTCTAGATATAGGTGTATAATATTTGATAATATGCTGTAGTCATAAATATAGACCAGTATAAGCAGCCATTTCTTTATTCAACAGTCTTGTGTGTGACATGTCTACACATCAGCATGCTGTACTGGTGTGTGTGTTTGTTGCCTGATCATGGGCCTGGTTGACATGGAGATATCATCTCCCTCGGCACCAGCACACTGTTAACGAGACCGCTGATGAAAGAACATGACAAGCCAATTAAACGGAGGTGAGCTGTGAAGGTGCTGCAAGGATGGTTTGACCAAGTGTCACTTTTCATAAGGTTTAGAATGAGGGTGTGGCAGGTGTGCTTGTTGTGAATACATCTGGTTGAGAAAAATATAGAATAAATACTTAAGTCAAGGGTGTGAAAAATTATCATAACTTGAGGCAGGAGTATTGTACTTGAGGCAGATGTATTGCATTCATCCATGTGACAGAAAATCAGAAAGGCATGGAACCAACACAACATCAAAGAGAATAAATGACAGACAGAATGTTTAGTTTTGACATATTTGTTGCTCATTTGGTTTAAATTGAGTATTATCTAGTTCTAGCGGAATTGTACCCATGGTGCCATTGTATGATAGCATGAGAAGCTAAAATCGCCCAGCATACCTCACAACATTTGAATACGGACATAAAATTGTGCCTAGTAGATAGTCAGGCAATGTTTCTATTAATCTGGCGAGTTTGGCGGTGATCGGGCCTGTGAAGGCTGAGGAAAAACCCGTACAAATGCCCTCCTGTGCTGCAACATCGATTGGACACCGGACACAGAATGTGCATTATATAGTAGGATATAGTATCTACTCCTATTTCTTGTTAAGTAGTATATAGTAAGAGTTTTTTATTTAGAATTGTATTTCTCCTCTAATTAATACATTTTGTTTCATAAGATTTGTTGACAGAATACTACATTCTAAATACAGAGAAAAAATATTAAAATATGAGTACCATTTATTTGTTGAGTAGGTAAAGCAAACTATGCACTCCATTCACAAAATGAGGCTGTTTCAAGATGCACAATCAGAGCAAGGCTCCACAAATCTGCTTTTGTAAATTTCAGTTCTATTATCATGCAAATTTTGTAAAAGCTTTGTTGAAATAATTCCAAACAGTCATTTTCACCCTTCTGTCACATCTTCAGCTATTCATTTTGTGTAAACATTCAGGTTTCATATGAAACTACCTTTTTATTAAAATCAAATAAAAGGTAGACCAGTGGGACATGACTAATGAAGAGCAATAAAGCCAAGATATTAATAAAATTGTCTTTTAAAAATGCCCCTATTGCAACTTTTCAAACACAATTAAACAGACACACATTTTTATACTTTTACTGCCACATATTTTCCATCATCAATAAATATATAATAAAAAGAGTTGTCCTTACTTGTTTTTATATGTGGTCAGTTTATGTGCTTAGCTAAGGTTGGTGTTAGTGTCTGTTAGTGCATGTCTAAACTAACAGTATGTTTGTTGTAAACTGCTGCAGTAGTAGAGGAGCAGAAAAAAAGCAGTTACTGTCATGGAACTTAGGGTGTTTTCACACACGAATTTTGTTCCGTTTCAGGGAGTAATGTATTACAATGTGTTACAGTGTTGCGCATCACCTTGTTTCGGTTTGTGTTCACACTGCTCCATGGCCCTTCATGCGCTCACTGAAAATCTTGAACACTTCAGAGTTTTTGTGCATTTTATCAAGTATTTCCAATATATGCTCATCTTCCCAAATGCCAATGAGGCATTGTATCTCTATCTCCGTTCAGACTGACTTGACTCATTGTCTCCTTTTGCTTGCAGCTGACGAAAGATATGAAACTCATAAACCCATTAGCCTACTATCTGTTTACATCTGGCAGCGGCATTTTTTCGACAGAGCTGCTCTGTTTTATGGTAATGTTTGCGACATCGCAGCGTATCATACCCAGAGTGGTAGAGAAAACTGTAGTTATCTATTTCTATCACTGCGGTCATGTTCACACTGTAAACGAACCACTCTGCGGAGTGATTTCAATCGAGCTTAGACCTCCTCTTCCAAGTGGTCTCAGCTCGATTGTTACCTCCGCCAAGGAGGTTATGTTTTTGCCAGGGTTTGTTTGTCTGTTTGTTTGTCTGTCCGTTAGTGTGCAACATAACTCAAAAAGTTATGGACAGATTTTGATGAAATTTTCAGGGTTTGTTGGAAATGGGATAAGGAAGAAATGATTAACTTTTGGGGGTGATCCGGAAGAAATCCTGGATTCTGGATCACTTTGAAATTTTCGTTAACATTGTTGTAAATGGGGCCAAAATTTTCGTTTCCCAATATCTCGCTTAATTATTGACCAAAACTCATGAAATTTAACTCAGGAATTGACAATGGGGTCCTCTATCACATTTCAAAGGCTGATCCGGATCTGATCCAGAAGGCAGATTTTATTTTAAAAAATAAATGTAGGATTTGTATCACCGATTATGTGGGGAATTTTTGCGCTTGGCGGAGGTCTGCGCTCTCCGAGTGCTATTAAAGTTTTGTTCTGAAATGGAGTGCGATTACTGCTTTCACATATGCCTAATTGAACCGAGCCAAAGACTTGTTTTGGAACAACAGCTCCAATCGATCCAGATGGGAAAATACCTTTAGAAATCAGCATTATCATGTAGTCAACAAAGTATGTAAACAAATGAGCCCCAGTACAAAACAGACTCAAACATAAACTTCACAGAACATGAAAGTGCATATCAGTAATTTTTGTATTTCTTTGATTGTCCATGTAATTAGCTGTTTAACATAAAGTGATCATTACAAAATAAACCCCTTATATGTACTGATATCTGCATATGAAATGACCTACAGTGTATCAGAATGCACCTCACAGCCTTGTATGATTGTACAACAGGTTATGACTTTAAGGACTGAAGATGACCTCTTAATGCATCATAGAGGAGGACTCTAAAATGTGTTCTGTGCAAGTAAGTGTTTTGTATGCTATGTTTTTTTAGCACATGATAAAACAGAGTGACAAGGTAAAGGTTTGTTGTTGGATGGAAAGGCCGTCAGCAAAAACGTCAGCTTGGAAACATTCTGTCTTGTTGAAATGGCTGCTTTCCTCCTCACTTGGACAGCTGCAATAACAGCGCAATTACATTTCACTCAGCGTCAATAGCAAGTCCTTTCTCAAGCTATCCAAGTCTTAAAAACATAATGGTGTTCCACGTGGGTGAAGTGAATTGGACTCATATGTTTCAGGTTTCCCTGCAACAACAGATTCCCTCGGTTCAGAAAGTATGGCAGCATATAAACGAGTATCCGATGAACTGTTAGAGAGAAGGATAAATTATTTTTACTGATGCCAAATGTGCTGGTGAGAAAATAATTAGTCACGCACACTGAAGGATTTTAATGTGAGTTGAATAGGAAGTGGCGGGGAATTCGGAGGTGATCCACGCTCCAGTTTAAACCTGAACGACTGCGGTGGGTGACGCCACGCCAAGAGAAATGCATGAGAAATAGCCAGGAGAGAAAATCAGTCAGTGTAATGGTATTATCCAAGGAAGGAGAATCAGATTATTCCATGTTAAGCCTGGAATACAATGCCACATAAAACATGACATTTGTTGAAATCAAATCAAAGAGACGTCCGTGTTCGTTTTTATCCAGTAATGTGAAAAATGATGTCAATACTGCACGCTTTTATCTCTCCCTTGTTTCACTGGTACCATCACAAAAGAAACAGGGAAAAGAAGGAATTCACCACCTGTTAAAACACAAGAGTGTTCACAGACGGTGAGCTGGGGGGAGGGGGGGGTCGTAATTATGAAAATTATTTGCAGTTATCAAAAATCCAGGACCAGTAAAGCAGCTGGGAGGAAGTCCAAAACATAAGTGACACATCTCAGGTGTATTATTTCTTGGTTCAGGGGTTCAGTGTGGACCTTTCACATATGAAAGCAGGTTGCTGTGGTGGGTCAGCTCTAACATGTGGCCCTACCGCCCACACTCCATCGATGCTGTGTTTATAGCAACCACATCGAGAACAGTTTTAAGGAAGCAGTACACAAAACAGACATATGGAAAACATTAGACTTTGTATAGGGTGGACAGAAGGAGAAGAAAGTGAAAGAATAGTAGTGAAACACCACATCCTGACAAAAGCCCTGTTGGGTAACAATTCTCGACCCAATTCCGCCAATTTATTAAAAGCAAGCCCGGTCCATTTGCGGTCGCCGGGTGTATAGCTCCAGGCCGAGTATTCATCTGAGAGCAAGGAGTGTGGTCTAACATTTCCCGGTCTCTGGCCCAGGAAACCATGGTAAATAGGAGCTTTGGCTATCTCCATATCACTTAAGGACTCCACAAAAAATGTTAGGAGTTTTATTTTTTTTTACTAGTAGGAACATCCATGTGGGGTAATAGTGCTCTATTATCATTATAATGAGAAGCAACCAACTCCATTTTAAATGTTCTCTATATAAAATTAGCATGTGCTTACTTCAGGTTTATGTTAGAGTCTGTGTTAGTGCATGTCTAAGATAACAGTATGTTTTTTGTGTAAACTGCTGCAGTTGTAGACGAGCAGAAGAGAGGCAATTAAGATCATGGAAATTTGGCAAAAGTACTATCATGTAGGCAACAAAGATTGTCAACAAATAATCAGCACCAGCACAAAACAGACTCCAACATAAACATCATAGAACATGAGAGGGCATAAAGCTATAGTGCAAATCAATAGTTTTTGTCCTTTGATTGTCCATGAAATTAGCTGTTTAATATATAGTGGTTATTACCCCCTATGTCGGTGGTTCCCAACTTTGTTTGGCTCGTGATTCCATTTTAATATCACAAATGTCTGGCGACCCCAGACATTCAAAATGGAGTCTTTTTCTTTTTTTTGCTTAAATTAATTTGTTTTTGGTCATGTAATAATTTGCTATACTATGTTGCAAATAAACGTTAACTTTAGACGGCATTTAGGCTACATAATTTATACTATTATGGATAAAGGCAGAAAAGCCAGGTTGAGATTACTGCACAAAGTGAGAATTTTATTTTCCTTGGTCAGGATATGTACAGTCAGTCCAGCTTGGATTTTCAAGGCTGCAAATTAATACTGAAAAACAATAACTCAAACTATGTATTATGAAAGAGCTGCAGCATCTTAAACCGACCACAATAAACATTTGAAGATTAAACAGTACCACAGTGCTGCAGTTTAAGCCTCAGAGTTTGTCATGTCTTTTATGAATTATGATTGTCTCTCTCAACTTACCATATATTTTTTAGTAGTACATTCTTTTTTTTTTCTTTTATCAATTACTAGAAATTTCAGGGAACCCCATTGGAATTCCAGACGACCCCAAGGCTGAAAAACACTGCCCTATATGTATTGTTATCCGCGTATGTATGGTGGTGAAACATCCTGACAAAAGCCCTGTTGGGTAACAATTCTTGACCCAATTCTGCCAATTTATTAAAAGCAAGCCCAGTCCATTTACGATTCCTGGGTGTGGAGCTCCAATATCCTTGCTCCAGAGTATCCGTTGGAGAGCAAGGAGTGTGGTCTAACATTTCCCGGTCTCTGGCCCAGGAAACCATGGTAAATAGGAGCTTTGGTTATCGCCATATCACTTAAGGACTGCACAAAAAATGTTAGGAGTCCCATTTTTTATGGTAAGGACATCCGTGTGGGGTAATAATGCTGAAAATATTATTATGCCTCTGTTAGAGACATGCAATCGCTTTGTTCTCCTCTCCTCCCTCTATTTTCTATCTTATCTGTGAACAGCCACAGTTTGGTATCTATATGAAAAGTGTGATGTAGATCTGAGCACATACATACTTGCGAGTGTAGATGTTTTATCTGTAATTCGGTAGCAGGTATTTGTTCGGAAAAAGGTGTTCCACTTTCATAACTGAGCTAAAAGGACTTTATAGCTGTTTTGTCTTTGAGGGGTTTTCATCCAAACATGTGTCACTTTCTTATGATTATGGGACTTATAATGATGAGATCGATAAACCACACTGTGCATTTGTACAAGACTGAACAGCACAGATGAACACTTGAGCTGGTGTTACCATAGTCGAGTGAAGTGAGAAAAAATCAATTCCAATGATCGGAATTGATGATAGAGAAGTAAAAATATAACAGATTCAGAGAGCAGTTGTGAATAACACCCATGCATCAGATGCATTTGAGATATAACCATGCATGGACAAAGGATTTTCTAGGTGCTTTCTACTGCACAAGACATGGACTGTCCTCTGCTAGGACACACGTAAGACTGAACTGGAAAGAACCTCTTAAAGTCACCTGGTTCACATTCAACCAGTTTTTTGCTAAACACGTTTTCTGTGGTACATTTGTGAGAATGTGTGAATATTGTTTATGTGCATTAGTGGCTATTTTTACATTCCGACTAATATTCCGCTGTTTTCACAGCTGCCTTGTAATGTAACGTGATTATTATAATCATTTTTACTTAATGCTACAAAGACACAGAAATCAAAGTGAACATTTATAAGTGTTTTTTATGCACCACTGGAATCTTAAAAGGGACATGCAAACAAATCAGTATATGCATATGTATGTATGTATATATGTTATTTGTCACTCTGTATGTATACATGTGTGCATGCAGATCATTAGCCTCAAAGCATAATTGCCTAAGTCATATTTTTGGCCAAATTGCGATATCTGCGTAACTTCACTCTCCTAATATTGCTGCTTCATTTTGCATCTTGGCAGTGTCCTGAAAAAAAAAAAAAAAAAAAAAAAAAAGGACTCAGGCAATTATGCTATAAGGCTAACGACATCTATGTGAGTATGGGGTTCACAGAGATATCACAACTATTATTTTACCTTTAGTAAAGCTTAAACTGCATTTTGATTTTTTCCTTTTATTAAAAAATGTTTTCTGTCTCCTGTTCCCTCTTTTTGTTCTCTGTTCTATATTATTCCATATTTCAATGGGGTCGTGTACACATGATATTCTGTTTCTTATTTCAAATTTAGCATTTTCCCATTAGTATTATTTGTGTTTTAGTAGCGCTCTTTAGACATTTATCGACCACATGTGGGTTTTAACAGGAGTTTTTGCAACACACACCTATTTGTTTATGGCTCACTCTCTGATATGCACATAAACTAACAACAGTTAGCAAGACTGAGGTCTGAGATGTATACCCCGAAGAAGACCCCACTTTTCTAATTTGTAAAGCATTCATGAACCACGCATTTCAGTCGATTTTTATGTGTAAATATCACAATGCTGACCTTTTCAACAAGGGCACTGAAAAAATGACAAAGGGTGCATTTCCTCTGTCATTCCTCTGTAGGTCAGTTAAGTTATTCAACGAGTGTAGATGTAGGATGTACATCACACAGGCGTGTATGTACAGCTGCCAATGGGAATATTACTGCCATATTAATTTTCATGATAAATGTAAATAACTTATAACTCCTGAGACCCAGTAATAATAATGGATTAGATTTCTATAGCCCTTTTCAGGGCACCCAAAGCGCTTTACATTATTGACTTGCTCTCATACTCTGGTGGTGGTAAACTACGTTTGTAGCCACCACATTTGAAGTGTAGATGCCAATTCGTGCCAAACGGCCCCTCCGACCACCTGCAAACATTCATACACCAGTGTGAGTAACACTGGAGGCAAGGTGGGTGAGGTGTCTTGCCCACGGACACAACGGCACATGACTAGGACAAAGCGGGATTCGAATCGCCAACCCTTCAGTTGTTGGACGACCTGCTCTTCTTCCTGAGCCACGGCCGCCCCAGTAAGCAAAAGTTTTGGCTTTTATACATAAAAATAATTGCCATTATTGAACATAGCACAATGCAAAAGCTTTTTCAGATACATTTTTTGCTTTTTATAATTATTGTATTATAATTTTTTTAAGGAATGTGCTTTGCAATGGACAGCATTTTTATTTATTTATTTGTTTTGTTTTTTAAGTAAAGCTGTTAAACTCTTGTCTACAGATGACATTGCAAAATGCATTGCTGGGTCTCAGGAAGATATGAAAAATAAAACTGAATATTTTGTGCATATAAACACAGCCACTGATGTACCACTTAGTTTACAATTCTTTCAATACCACTTGTATTGGAAAAATGATATATTTTTCCACATTTTTCCATCGTTTATTTTCATTTTCCCAGAGCTACAGTATATTGCTCACCTCTGACTCTTACCCTCTAGGAAGTCAAGCGTCTGAGGCCAGAAGTGTTTATTTTCTAGATGATCACATAGGAAAAGGTTAACTGAGTGCAATCAAACCTCCCATAACACACATGCAGCACAAATACACCGATAGTTACACAAGTTTCTGGAGGCACATGTTGTGTGTAGTTCTGTTCATGCCAAATAGCTCAAAAATAAAATCCAAAGAATTCACATAAATAAAGGTTTTACAAGCTGCCGTTGGTGTGTACGGTCCAAAGTACCAGCATGGCACTCACACTCCTCTGTGTGGTCATGGTCCGACCCAACAGCACAAATTGATTTTATTACCGCAGACAGAGACCGAGAGAGAAAAAGGCAACTCTTTGGAAAATACATAGACTTTATGGTGAACATCTGGAAATCCCCTTTCACAGAGCAGTGGGGAGGGACGCAGAGAAAACATGCCAGCTCTAATTGTGTGCACTGGTTTGGGGGGGGGCGACATGACAGACAGGACTTCTCGTGTCCTGGTCATTATTCCATTAGGGGGGAGCTGGGGTTCGAGGACTGACCTCAGTGCTGTCATTACCGCCGTTCACAGCAGACATACCTGAGCCCGGACCCCGACACCCTAGAGACGGTCTGGGGTTAGACCCACAGGGACGGAGCCTCACACTTCAGGCTGATCCATGTGCTCTGTCTGTACCTGGACCTTGGTATGATGGACGTTTAATGTTACACACCCAAAACTATTTCTACAGCTAATACAGATATACTGTTGGACTGTTTCAGTGACCTACTACATGACCCATGGTCTGGAGGATGTGACTGACAAAATTATGAATATATCTAGATATGATATTTAATAAATAGATAGTAGTTTGGAATATAAAGTTTGTTTTTCTTCTTACCTTAAAACCAACAGTCTTACATTGTTTTGTTTTGCAGCATGCAGTTGTATTTCAGATGCAACATTTCAAAAAAGTAATTTTCACATTTTTATACAGTTCAGGTTAATGGGGGAAAAAAGGTAAATGTCAAATATCAATAATAAAATAGATTAGAATAGAAATACTAAATATACTTTTTTCTCAAAATCTTTACTAGAGACTATTTTCAACTATGTACTATAAAATAAGGACTGGCAAGATTACCAGTCACCATTTTTGCTGTCCGTCCACCCATGTTGAATATAATTTTAGTAGAAGTCAATGCAGTGATTCTGTAATGTCCACTCCAGTGGTTGATATGCAGTCACATGTCTTAAACCACTAAACGGCTCCTCAACAACTGTCCACAGCAGTAATGATATGAGTGAAAGGGTAAAACTAATTTGTAATCTCCAGATATATATTGGAGCAACTCTCTGCCATTGCTGTTTGTTTTATCATGCATTATAAATGTGAAAAGCCATGTCATGCACACAGAAGTTCCTGGCTTGTAAATCTGTGTGGAAGCCATTACGATGTAACCTTGGGTACTCAGGGACAGGGTGCATCAAAGTGCAACCCAGTAGACTTTGATGTGGTCGCCATTTAACTGCCTTTTTTGAGCATTTTAGCGTTTTTTTTTTCTGGATGGTTTGATTTACAAAGAAAGTATGGGTCATGGAGGCTTTTCTTTTATTCACTGTGGATGGCATCCAGCAATGGCACGCAGTGAAAAGAAAAAAAGATATTAACTCCAGCACATAAACTGGAATGCAATGTAGCCAAAAGGTTGTGTTTTTCAGCCTACTGCAGGGTCAAAACATTTTCTAAAAATGCATCTGTCGTCACTCGTGCCTCCACCTACACTGATGATTCTCACAGCTAAAGTTCAACCTGAACTTTGTGAGAATTATAATGAGTTTCCACTTCGTAATTAGTTTAAAAATATACAGTGAAGGCTTGGTAAAGAAAGTAAAGAAAAACTCATTATTAATGTTTAGCTCATGTAACCTATAGGGGCAGTATTGTGTGTGCATGTGTTGTGTGCTAGAACATAATTCACTCTCCAACACTTTTCAACCCCACTTTCTTCTTTATTCCAACAACCAAATGCGTCATCTGGTGTTTTTGCAACCTCACTTCTTCCCACATTTTCCTCTGGTTTTCATATCAAAATGCTTGGCCTGTCTGACTTAAATAGAGCCATATCCATTTTGCTTTTGCATGACACTAAGACAGGATTTCCCTCGAGTTCCTCTAATCAGTGTCAACGGAAAGCATGGGTACGCGCCTGTATCTTTCCTAACAAGCTCTGCCATTGTGAATCCTTGTTCAGACGACTAAAAAAACATGAAAGAGGACTAATAAAATAGACTTCAATACTCCAGGGCCGAGCCTATATCTTATTACCAGTGGAACAGTGGGGGTATGCTCAACAATGTCAACAATCAAAGGCAATTAGGAGCTCGGAGGCTCCAAGAGAAGGACTGAGTCTGCTTAGTGCTGAACAAACAGTTAACATCTCCTTTTGACAGTGAGAATGGAATGAAAGCGATTAAGAAAATAGAGGGAAAAGATGTCTGCTTTCAGTGATTCTCAGTAAGACAAATCCAGAGCAAATAACATCTGCCTTCCTCTGTAGAACAACACTATGTGAAGTGTGCTGTTACGACTACCCCGAACTCATTTAGACAGTAGGAATAACAACAGATCACACCTCCTCTCTAAAACAATTAAACAGACAAACTGACACTGATAATTATCCAGAGAACTGGACGCCAAGCACTTAAACTCTTCAGGACTGACACCCTGACCTGTAATTTAGAAAATAGCTCCTCTTTGTGAAAAAAAAAAGCTGTTTTTCCTTGACATGCAGGTCAGGAAAGTCACAGAACAAAAAAGCCCCGTCTGTCTGAGGTCATTACACCAACAAATATACAAATATTTGACCTCTGACATGCTTGGCTTGCCTCAGTTGTAAAAGTGCGGCTTTCTTGGCTAAAATTAAATGATGGGTGATGACCATTTACCAATAGTTATATCAGACCAAACAAACCAGAAGAGGTAATTAGTATGAGTTATGTTATGAGTACTAATGATGGAAACATTCCTCTTGAAGGCACAACGCAAGGTTCGTTACTCAAACTCCAGGCACAGTTAAACTTTTCATGCACAGCAGAGAAGGATATGAGATCAATCAAGTCTATGCGAATTAACAAAGGGATTAACTTGATTACATTTTTCCAATTATAAGAAGGAAATCCCATTGTTGTTATAGATCAATCAAGAAAGAGAAGACTGACTAAAAAAAAAAAAAACCTGTTCTCAAATTTTAATTTAAATTTTTAATTTGAAAATCCCTTTAATCAAGTCTAATGAAAATTAAAATGAACTGTGTGGCTCAGCCCCCCCCCCAAATACTTTTTCATTATATGTACCCACTCTAAAGTATGCATAGGAGTTTTCAGGACACGAGCAACATAAAAAAAGGATAATTAGTGTTAGTTCCAGGTAAAAGGGTGAATGAACCCAAAAATTAGTCAAATCATTGCGGCAGATGTTGAGATGAAACATATGCAAAATTTAAGGACATGAGTCAGATGTGTAGAAATAGACTATCTACATTATTTTATTTAAATAAAGTTATACAAAAACTGTAGTAAAACTGTAAAATTGTACACATGTAAAAGTAAATTACCTCTCTAAAATCTACACAAAAGAAGCTAAAACTTTCTTTTCCTCAATTTTTTGATTGTTTAGACCTACAGACCCCAGCCTCTATTAGGTTTGAGATCAAATCTCTATTGGTCAGTCCAGAATAATTATGTCACTTGGGTACATGTGGATTATGTTAAAGTAAAAGAGGAACATAGAGAACTAATATTTATGCTCTATGAAAACACAATTTGAGGTTTTCTCTGCATTTTTGTGAAGAAAGTTTGCTGCATAATGAAGCTATTAGTTTTCTGGGACTTTAGTTGAATTATACATGATGTTTGTGTTGGGATTCTCTTCTGTGGTGTGAGTATGTTTGTTGAAGTTAGCTAATTCTTTTTCAGAGCTAATGACTGAATGAAGACTAATTAGCTGATTTGTAAAATTACAGTAAAAAAAACACAAATACTTCATTACACCATCTCTGATTAGAAATCAGAGGCACTACACTGAGCTAAAGAAAAGAGCTGAAATTCATACTATCACAGAAGACATTCATATTTACAGGTTCTGTGCACAGTATGTTTAAGCATCTTTGGAGAAAAAATATTACAATTCAGATAAAAAGAAAAAAAAAACAAAACAAAAAACAGATTTTGTTTTTTATTCTGCCAGAGATTTAGGAGGGTAAAATATGTGATTGATAACATAATGTCAAACTCCCATAACAGTGATATATATTTTCACTTTTTACAGCGGTATGAAACAGTGTCAGGTCATCTAGTTTCAAACTAGTCTTCAGATTTGGACAGAGAAGAAAGAGGTGTAGAAGCTTGCTCTCCTCTGCATTTTAAAATAATACCTTTTTTATCCTGATTTCTGCCTCATGCAGCTTCATGCCTGACACATCACACAAGCAGACAGGCAGAAAAACAGACTGAGATTGAATTCTACATCTATAAGAATGGAGTTATTTGAGTTGAAGGAATCCACAAAGCACTTGGAAGCCTTGGAGATAGTTTCAGAACATGTAGGATATTCAGGACTATGTGTTACTGGGCCTGTGCAGCTCAGTGTCGCTCTGATGGAGCGTGGCTTGTATCATCCCACTTACCCAGGTCTGGTCAAAGCTGTAGGTGTGTCGATGATCCTCGAGGTCCTCCTCTTGCTTGGCTTGCTGGAACTCATGTCTCAGCCTCTGTATCCGGTCATGGTTGCTGGGAGTCATTTGACTGCTGTGAGAGAAAAAACACAGATGAGTCTTAAGGATCACTGTTTTGTAGGTTGGGGTTTACTTGGAGGTCATTCTTCCTACACTCAGAAATAAGTCCATGTGGGTAACTCCTGCTAACATGTTGTTACAGATGTTTTCTCATATTTAAATGATTCACTTGACCAACTTCACACCCCTCTAAATTGTACTGGGGCTCCCTTCTTCTGACAGCCATGATTCCCTGTTGCATACCTAACTGACATCACAACATGTTTTGTCTTCCCATCCTCCCTTCCTAGCCATTGCTGCTGCACATCCCTATAACTGAAAGTGTCCCTTGTGCGCCATTGTGAGTGATGCATGTTCCTTTTAGACTGTAGGAGACCATTGGCCTTTTATGGTACGCAGTCATTAAACACTGTTGAAAACCCTCATTTACATCCCCTTCATTAAAGGGCTTTGAGGGGCCTGTCAATAGGAATCAATAGCCTTCCCTCAGCTTAATCAGGCTCTCCTTTTATCACCAGCTACAGAGGCAGCACATGACAAAACGCATAATTATGATGAGACAACTGGCTTGATAATAGGCCTGCATTTATGCATACCACAGGGATAAAAGTGACCAAAGGTTAGGAATTTGTGCTGGGAGTGGAGCAGAGCTCGGGGATATAGGGAGTGGGATAGATAGGGTGAAGGAAGGAATGGGAGATAAAGGCAAGAGGGCTGTTCTCGGGGATCACACTGAGTAGAGAAAAGGGAAAGGTTAATCAAGAGCATGTGAGAGAAGAGACGGAAACAAAGTCAGCCAGGACAAAGAAACCCTAAACTCCAGAGAGACACGGAGCAGTGAGGAGGAGGCGGATGAAACAAGCACCAAAGAAAAGACAAAGCCAAAAACATTTTTCAGAATGGACACTTGACACAAGGACCTGTCACTGTGTGTGTCCTCCAAAGTAGCACTTGCAGGTGCCAGCAGGTCAGTGGTGGAAGTGATTGCTTATTTGGGCCCAGAGGATTCTGGGTGCAATTAAGGTGATAATTGCAGATTAGAATGAGTACATCCTTCTGATGATAATGGCTACTAGGACATCCTGCCAATCAAGCTTCATTAAAAGCACAATAAATAGCAGCTCATAAAGGATGCAGGGATCTCTGTGCCGTGGCCCTGGGTAGCACTTGGCGAGACATGGTTATCATGTTATTCATAGTGTCTGATCAAAATCAATTGTATTAGTTATACTCCATTTGATTCCTATAGCTTTATGTGTATGAGAGCACAGGGAGCTTACATTAGAGCCTTTTATCTGGATGCAGGCAATTAAGTGGCTCATTGGCGTGTGAGGTGGCTTACGCTTTTAGGTTATGGGGTGATTGTGAAGTCCCTCTATTACTGTTCATTATAAAATCAATGTTCCCTCTGTATTAACACTTAAATAGCATATGCAATAAATAAAGAAATTAAATTAATCCAGTATGGTCTTTATATCACAGGGAAGAAAATAAATGGACAACACTTACAGTCCAAGCTCAAGTGCCAGGTTATGACATGGTTTGTGTAGTATTCTTTTGTGTGTCGAAACATCATATCCCAATTTAAGAAACCTTTAGCGCTTATTTTGGTTTTGAAAAATCCAGATTATGCTAGCTGGAATGTTCCTTCTCAGTTTCAGGTTTAGCTTTGGCCAAGTGATGTAACAGAAACACAAACAATGGTGGTAGTGACTTACTTCTGAGTTTTGTTTTTCAGTAATTCATTCATCTGTTCATTTTCTGAACTGCTTAGTGTTGGAGAGGGTCATGGGGGTGCTGTTGCCTATAATAGCCACAAATGGGCAAAGATGTGGATTTTAGTAATGACAGAATGAAAAAATAATTGGAGGTTTGGACATGGCAAAGCATCAAAATATGGACCTATTAATTAAAGTCTGTAATGAAAAATCTACAGGACGCTGGTTTCTCAACAAATACTTTGGAACCATTTTAATATTTCCCTTTTCTCTCACCTACCATTGATGAGCATAAGGACGATAAGCCAAATCTGCAACATGGTGTTACCACTTAACAGTGCTAAACCCCCTCAAACCCAAAGTGAGCTAATTTTCAGTAGCCACATGCAAATGAATCAATTAAAGGTTACAGGAAAATTTGATAAATATGTTGTTTTCTGGGTCAAACATCACAGACACCTGCACAAAAAAATAGATTTATGTTCAAGAATAGGACTAAAACCAGGATAAGCCTCTTAAACAAGAGAATGAAGCACAGGACACTACAATCTTTACCAAACAAAACCTAAATGCAGCAAATAGGATATTAAAAAAAAGGTGCAAGTGAGTTTGAGTGACTACCAGTGCATGTTCCATATAAACACAGTGCATCTGTTGAATTTCATCAGTTTGTTGATGCCAAAAAAACACACCACTAGTTTCCAGGTATCCCAAAAATATTTCACAATTGAAGTGTCTGGCCTCAGCTGCAGACAAACAGCAAGCACAAGAGAAGAAAAAATAGGGATACATCTGCAATTCTGAATGAATTTCCTTCACGTTTTCTGTCTCCTGCTAAAACATGCAGTGATGTGCAGTACATACCATCATCTCAGCTTGTAGGTTTGATAAGGCAGTAGGAAATGACCACAGACATATCTGACAAGTCCAATGCACGCAATTAGCTTAATCCCTTAGGCTGGTCAAAGAGAAGAAGACTGGTCTGACTCCAAACAAACAGCCTCGTAAATTTTTCTCTTTAACCCTCCAGGGAGGGTCACTGCTAGCATCAGCATCTCAAACATGCACCATTTGGCTCCAAGAACCAGTGGGGGCAGCGGTAACCAGCTGGCGGCTTAGAAAAAGGGCCACAACCCTGGCTATAAACAAGACTACTTGAGTCCATATACACAATACGACCCACTGCCCTTTTCTCACCATCTGAAGCATTAATTTAAATGAGACATGGCCTGAGATCTGCTTCGATGTGGTGGATGAAGCGGTGGAGAGTGGAATGGAAAAAGATCAGAGAAGACAAGATTTCCAGCAAATTGGAGAAGTAGCAGCACGGCACTTTAATATATTTTTCAAAGTGCTACAAATGGAAATTGCATTGAGTAGGGGCTGTGAGTGGGGGTTGAATTTGTCATGGCAGTTCAAAGGATGCCTGTGCAATATCTAGATTATCTGCAGGGTCTCCTCCTCTCAATTCTCCACCCACCGTGGGGGTACTCAGTGGATGGGATTCTTGGAAAGTGTATATGGAATTCCCCAGTGTAAATATACTCATATGTACAGAAAAAAAAAAGAGCTGGAAAACTAAATATTAGGAGAGAGTGTGAACGAGGGCCGCAGAGTATTACTGACACCACTGTAACAGCTGGGAGCCCACCTCTTTTCATGTATAAAGAAGATGGATGTGCCCGCTTTCTCTAACATCCCCCCAAAGCCTCAATGCATAATTAGTACCTGGATCGTTGTCGATGCATCAGGTGTCACTGCTTATAAATTCCCCACTGAATACATCGACGTCTGTAATAGACCTGAAGAACATGAGCTAAAAGAAAAGGATGAGGGGAAAACTGATAGCAACTTACGTCGGCAGACCATTTCAGTAATTAGGGTGAATGTGTCACCCCAGCCAGCGTTGGAAGGATATGAAGGAATATGAATGAGTACTTGTGTGTTTGTGCACGAAAACAGGTCATGGGTCTCATCACAATCATATTCATGATCATGTGAACTTACAGGGCTGTGTTTTAGTCATCTTTTTAAAAGGTGAGTCAATGGAAAATAGGTTCATGTCAGCAAAATAATTAAAAAGAAACAGAGGAAGATAAAGTATCCATATGCTGCAGCATTTTCACAGCTAGCATCTTCATTCAGTGCTGTATAATGAGATTTGCTCAAAATTCATCTGTGTGTTCACAGGCTGAAATGTCAGCATTTGGCCTCTCAGGTTGGCTCTGTCTCTTCCAAATGCATGCAAACACACATACACAAAATAGAAATGAGTACACAGACACCAACACACGCACTCTCACACTCACCCTGCCTCTTCTCCTCACTTTACAGACACTTCTATTCAGTAAAGTCACACCACTGCTGTATTTATAGCTTGGGTGAAAGCTTATTCTGAGGTCTTATTGGGAGAGGTCAATCTGTGAATTTGCAGACATGCAGAGTCACGTCCGACAACAAGGATTCAGACCCATGTGAACAATAGAACCTCTGATGCTCTACTTCTGCCTCTGCTGCCTTAGACTCCAACCTAACCGACCAAACCTACCAACTGAACCAACCAAAAACTGTCAAGTGAGTAGGAAACTATCACACTTTCACTGTGATATGTCACTATTACATTGTGTTGTACAAATACAGTATCTACTCAAGGTAACATGACCGTCCATTCTGCCACTTTGTACCTCAGTACACAGAGAGACACTGTTGTGGCCACTGTTTCCTCAGTCCAACATGAAAAGAAATACCATGGTTGTTACTATTGGAATATTCTACAAGGAAAAACAAGTGTTGCAATTCCATTCCACTACTGAAAAAAAACTCTTGGTAGGTAAAAGAATCCAGTTTGATGCCGATCTCTTTCTTATAGATTAAAGCCATGTCCACATGAAACCACATCTTTTCCTATCCGATCTTTTTCTTCAAAAAAGTGCTCCGTAAACACAGTCGTTTCAGGAAATATCTGCATCCACATGAAACCACTGAAAATGACTAAAAACAATGTAGTACAAATGCCAGGCCTGTATATGGCATTGTAATGCTCTCACAAAAAATGGAGAAGTGCATAAAGCTTGCTTGGTTCTACCGGGCCCAGTATTTCCTCCTGGTTGCCCCTTTGGCTGCCCCTCTCTGCAGTAAATCCAAGAGCAACTAGTAAATATTGTTAGCTATGGTTGTTTGTTGCTCATTGTAATGAAAGAGCAGCCGAAGATTTTGATTCAATATTTCCAATAAACTCAATAGCTGCTGTAGCACTAGCACTACTATGTAGTCCGCCATTGTTGTTATTGTGAAGTGGCGTTTTGCTTCTTGAGTGAAAGGTTAGAGGTGGGGCTATGACATCATCGTTTTAGAAAAGTTGCAGTTTGGTCTTACAGACGAAAACGAAATCGGCGTTTTCAAATTCATCCACTCTGGGACCCGGTTTAAATGACTGAAAACACTGGCTTCATGTATACGAAAGGCCTATCCGATACAAAACTTTTGCGGATACGACCAAAACTGTTTTCGTATGGACAGCGCCTAAGTTTGACATGTAGCCATAGAGCAGGTGTAGTGTATTTCCTCTTGGCATTTGCTCTCCTTGAATGTAAGCTGACAGTAGAAATTTGACATCAGATTTTTCCATCCTTTTACAACTGCACAGTTACGTCCTTTAAACCAGTGAGTGTTTGACTGTGCTGTTCTAAAAGGGTCTAGTTAAACCAAACTGTGGATCTTGTCCTAAACGTAGTCGACAAATTTTCTGTGCCTAAACCTGATCAAACCGCAGCTGAAAACTGAAAATATAATCAAAACATGTGCTGACAGCCTCAATATTACAGTTTGATTTGGGATGTAAACCTATGTTCCTACTGTATAGGCTGTCATGTGTGCAGTCTATTCATCCACAGTGATCTCTTGAACATGCAAACTTTTTCATTCTTTATACTACCCTACCTGATTTCACCCAGTACCCACTGCAGTCAACATGGTGTGAGGCAATAAAAGCAGGCTGTCCAGGTTCAGATGGCAGAGCTCGAATTTAAAATGTTAGAACTTTTATACGTATTGGCACAATTCATACCCGTCAGCTCCAGTAGCTTATAAAGGTAGGTGACTGCAAAACATTCCTAACCATGCTATAATGTTCACTGATATTTTCTGTAAAAGTACTTCACTTAGTTTGTGTTATTGTTTTTATTTTAATCATAGAGATTGTACCTTTAAAGTTTATTTACAAACTTTGATTTAAAAATAAAGTGTAGTGCATGTTTCCAAAGCAGCTTTGTCAGGTTGAACAACATACATATGATAAATGCACTGCTGTCAGTAGCGCATGTGTTTACACATGTGCGACACTGAATCCCACCTGTGGTTTTTTAACCGGACATGTTGACAGGGGTCATGAGCCCTCGAAAGCTGCAGTTTGGGGTATGTGGACAACTGTCTGTGTAATAGTCATCCTTTGATCCAGGAAGATTTGGCAGATGTCTAACAAACCACAAGGCTTAGGCCGAGGATGCGAGCTATGCCGCAGTCCTCTTATTTGCTGCCGTTGGTGGATCAAAGTCGTACTGCCCCATAAACACTGCCACTGGCCAATAAAGGAGTAATCCAATCACTGAGAGTGTAACAGGGGTCATATGGGCATGCATAAGGTCAGGGGGGCAGTCCTAACCAATCAGATCATGAGCTCAATGTTATAATCCTGAGGATAAAATTTCAAGTTTGACAGGAGTTCCGGGAGTTGCCACAGACTTGTTTCCAGCTAAAATGAAAAAGGCCAAATTGTTGGGGCTTCAGTGTGACTTAAAAATCAGACAGTCTGTTATTTCTTATCTGATCACTCTTGATTGAAATTCTATCAGATTATCTGGTTTCTTGCACTGGCCTCAGTATCTTCATGCAGCAGATGAGGGTGCAGCCTTCTTAAGTTGGGCCCTTTGGCAATCTTGCATCAAGTCAAAGGCTTAGCTCATCTTTATTCCATCACCCTGTGGACTTTCATTTATTTCAAAGACAGAAAGATGAGGCGTTTTTGGGGAGATGGACAGCCTTTGGGACCTACCGCGCAGATAGAAAAAGATTAGATCTGCATTACCGCTGGTCATTTTTGAAGGGGAGAGGGACAAAGATAAAACATTTTTTTAGAGTCTTCAGAGGAAATCAGCATATATCAACCCATCTGCCATGATTTTTTCAGCAATCATATGAAAGCATTTGAACATATAGCCCCATTCCTGCATTTCTTTCACTTTCTGCATTACTCTCCATTTTCTATCTTCATAAAAATTCCTTTCAGTTTTTTCTTCTGCTGCATCATATCATAGCTTCATTTCTTTCTTTTACTTCCCATGTGTTTTATCTCTGAATGCCTCAATCCTCTGTGGTTCTAGGGATAGGTCATGAATTCCCTTCTGTCCTCCTCATCCTCTCCCACTAGCCTGGTAAGTGACAGCTGCAGGCTGGACAAAGGCCTGATAATACCCTGGATTTGTCAGGCTCTGACTTCACCCATGTCCTCCTGTGACTGATGCACCGACAGTGGCGCCTCGCCAGCTAAAAACCCCACTTCTGGGTGGGGGCTGCTGCTGCAGTGTGTGTCTGGAAGTGTGTGTGCACATATCTAACCATGAACCCTTTCACTCAAAAGCAGCCCATATGGGGTCTTTGGGGGTCCCCTAAAAGGCCATCATCTGGGATGTCTGCCTAGGCCATGCTGGTGGCGTGACTGGGGAGCGTGGAGCTCTGATTAGCAAGGGAAAGAGTCAATGCCTGTGGAGCTGCTCCGTTCGACAGGCTGTCCGGCACGGCTGGCCTCTTGTGTGCTGTTCATCTTTTGCTTCCCTAGTGTGAGAAATGGAGAAACAGCTCTGCCACAAAAGGCTTTCAACTAGGAAAAACACAGCTCACAGGAAATGAGGAACACAGGCTTTTTTTTTTTCAAATTTTTGTTCCTCCTTTTGTCCCTTTCAGATGCCTACAAACTGACATTTCAACAATCCTTTAACATTACAACCAACCACACTGTTTGACACAGATGTCATAAAGTTAGATATGACATTAAGTTCAATGTATATAGACTGTATGTTGACACTTATTGAATCAAAACATATGATGCACCTCAATATACAAGAAGAAAACATTAATGTACATTACCCATCTATGTTGCTATAATGAAGCTAGGCTGAGACCTGCACCATATCACAATGGTGGTATTTATGTGTATGGAAAAAAACCCATAAAGAGAAAGAGGAGAATGTTGATTCAGTCATGGGTAAGAAATGACAATTTCACAAAGACAGCTTCAGGTGAGTATTTTTAGCTACATAAACGTATGTCACACTGATCACAGCATGTTGCATTCCTGTTGGTTGGTTAGTTAGTAGATATAAGAACTGTGAAAAGGTCATCTGAAATTTCATTCATGTTGTTTTGTCACAGGATATCTTTGATCACAAGCTTCTCTTACTGTGTAACGGAAGACCACTATTTTGGAGCAAAGATATTATGACATTTTCACATATTTTGGCTGAGTGAGTCCAAAATGATTTTCTATAGCTTACTTTAGACTCAGTATACTTCTCATTATTTCAAAAGCCCTTTTTGTACCAGACCACATGCCGCCAACTCCTCTGCTACAACTTCACTCCAATTTGTTTTATTACCTCAAAGACATATGCTGCATACAGACTTTTCTACATAAATTAATTCAGTTGCTTTTCCTTTGTATTTAGCTTTGGTTTTCTGTTTAAGGGACTGCCAAAGTACAGGTGCATGTGTGGAAACCAGCCTTGCAGCTGTCTCCATTTGAGAGAAAGACTGCTGACGCCTTGTGCCCTGCTTTTTCCACAGTCGAGCTTTACGGTTTTGGTTCAAAAGGAAATGCACTGGAACTGATCAAAGGCCTTTTTTGTTTCTGCATGTAATGTAGCGTGGATGTACTAATGGTGGTTAGAGGGAAACAGGTGTGACCTTGTCACCAAAAGAAGAACCAAAAGTGCTTTTGGTTGTTTGTAAATCTCCTGATGTCCAATATAGCGCCTGTGACTTTAATGTTTCAAGAGGAAGGGGTCGAAATGAGAATTGGTAAAATGACTTGAGGCAGTGCTGTGGCAGGGCCAGCTGGATGGACATAGCATTCTAGTAAATAAAAGTGAAAAGAAAAAAGATGGATGCTCAGGTGCAGGACGGAAATGTATCAATTATTCAACTGATCCAGTATGGTGGATGGCAGCTGCTCTGACTTGGAATAAAGGACAGGGAGGAGGACAGACAGGAGGTCACAGCGACTGTCTGCTTGATGAAAAAGTACCTTAAAGAAACTGAGCTCAAAAAGTTTCTGATTTCACTGTAAATAGAAATTTGACATTTCTAACAGCAAATACAGCTAAGAAGTGTATCTCTGCGTCTATCCCCAATTTCAGTATCAAAATAAACATAGGCATATAAAGGTACTACATACACCACAAGCACTAATATTGTTACATAAATTCTAAAAATGTCAAATTTGATCTAACCCTAAACCAATGTAAGCCCAGAGGGAACAATTTCTTTGCCATTTATTTCAGTTGTATTCATTACTGCATTAAAGATAAGGAGCACAGAGTAACTCCAGAAATACACTGAACTGTAAAAAATACTAAAAGCAGCTATTTTACACTTTTTGAATACATGGTTATATCAGCTTCATAAAAGATGAAATGATTTTTTGTTTTAAATGACCTTAACTCACTGTCTACAAATTCCATGTCCATTGCTCTGTCATTCCTTGAAGTAGTGACTCTGGTGATACAATAGATCCCTGTGTTAATATTTTGGACTCAGCTCTGGATAAAAAATATACATTGTGAAAAATATGTTGAGTAAATTTCAGCTGGTTTTGTACAGTCCCAAACAAAAAAAAAGGTTAGGGGTGAAGTAACAATGTTTACATAGCAAAATCAAAAGTATGGGCAGAAGCGATAATTAATATGGATGACAGACACTCTCAACTTTTTTCACCTCAACTGGGGTCAACTTTTCTAGAACTTATTTTCTGGGAAGAAAGGAGCTAAAGGAGCTTCTGACTGACAGCAGGGCCCTCCAAGAAGAAAGAGATGAACTTTGAAGTTAAGGCCAGTAATCCCAATCCATTGATTCAGAGGCACTTGCTCATACTGACAGAGAAAGAGAGAGAGAGGAAGAAGAGGTACAGAGCATGGCTGGAAATGGATAATGTATTCACACAAGCACACAAACACACTCACATATGCATGTGTACACATCAGAGAAAGTTCAGAGAAGTGCCACTGCGTAATGAAACAAAGCTGCACTGCATTCTAATGATTAAACTTAATCACGTGGCCAAAACTTGCAAGCACACACAAAATTAATTTGCTGGATCATCCCCCCAGAACTGTAAGACTGTAAATCTTATATTTTCAAAGAAGTAAATCTTCAGTTTGAAAACACATGTGAGGCAAACCAAGTCCCATAATAGAATAATTCCCTACGATTACATATTTTCGATGTGTGTTTCTACTGTGGAGTGTTCGGGCCGTGCTGCAGAAACGTCTGATGAGTCAACAATCTTTATTCAGAGTAAACAGGGTGAAGTGTCAGTCTTAAATAAGGTGTGAAGGCCAAAGGCTAAAGTATCCATCTAAACAGGTTAGCTCAGCTTTTATGAGCCCATCAGGTTTTAAAGACACATTTAATGGGATATCAGTTGGCTTGACACTACGAGGCCAGAGGACTGAGATGGCAGCAGGCTGTACGACTTTGGCTTCAAGTGTACTTTTTATGGACCCGCCACCAAAATATTCAGCCTAAGTATAGGGTGGCGCCATGAAATATGAAATTCATAGCTGTATTTTGCATCAGGTGACCTCAAAATAAATGCCCAGAGAAGCTTATGTGTTGAAGTGACAAGTCACCTTTGCAGGTTTCCCTGCTGAGCACCACTCCAAAGCTGTAGAGGACTGGAGAATTTGGTGGAAACACTGGCTAGACGGTCGTCAGCACTTAGACAAGAAGGAGCCGGGTGGATCTTGAGACGAGTTCATCTAGCCAAATGCGGATGCCTCGAGTGCACTACTTTAAACAGATGTTGTGTCTAATGTCTGACAACCTGCTACAAGAAAGTGGGTAAACTGCTGCAAAATTAGAGAATCTGCTGTCAAACTAATTGCAATCAAACAGACTGGATCTAGAGGGATGTATTCTCTCTGTCTGTGTTGGTGTATTTCCACAAACTGTGTCCAACCTACCCCGTCAGGTCCAGCTGAGATCATCCCACAGCTGTGTGACCCTAAGACCCCTCTGCCAAAACCCCTCCTCCCCTCTTGACTTTGTAACATCACATTCTCAAACCGTCTTGTCCTTCAGCTGCTCTAATGTGCTGGAATGCCCACAGGCAGCTTATTAGCACAGGCCCAGCACAGTAGCAGGAAAACAGACTGAGTGAAGGGAAGCAGTTCAAAGACAGGTCTTGGGGTGAACTCATAAGAAAAAATTGGTGATGTCAGTTACCATAAACTCACCCAGTGTAACATTCAAAACATCTCAAATATCAAGTGGTTGGTGAATGGACCTTCACTGGTGAACTCATGTCTGGGACACTGAGAGCATATACTTTAGATTTTAGAAGATATAATCCTGTCAGTCATTGGAACTTTGGTCTGTGGTAGTTTTTAGGTAGGTGATGTTGTAACAAGTACTATTTGTTAACTTTCATTTGAAGATGCTGTTCTGGGTTTTGCATCTTCATATCTACAGACAAAAATTTCTGTATACATAATATGGAAAGAGATGATTAGGGAAAAGCTGATATTTTAAGTCCTTGTGACCACCCAAACACTTCAACTCCAAGTCTTTTGTATTGCCATTTAAACAGTGATAGACAGTATACAGTTGGCAATTAAAGCGAGCATGATTGTGGTGGAATGTAACCAAATACACTTCCCCAAGCACTGTACTTGAGTACATTACTTTTACATTACTTGTGTATTGAGCATTAATGTATACACTGGAATGTTTATGCTAGTTTATATTTTAACTCCACTGCATTTTGGGGGGGTATAATATTAAATTCATCCCACCAGATTTGTTTTCTATAGAGCTACTTTTAAGTTCACAATTTTTCACCATAGATAACACATCAAGCTTTCAAAATCCAACACCTTGTCAAGGTTGTTTTTCCACCTTTTTGGCTCTGGTGTCTTGAAAAAAGCAGTGTGGAACCAGCTCACATTTCAGATATCTCTGAATGATTTATTCCCATCTGAATTCTTCTCATGTTTTCATTTTCAGCAAGTGCTCAAATCAAAATCAAATGATAAGGCTCAAAACTGAAAACAGATGTGTATTTTTTCTTGTCTACTCCCATTTTTTCATTTAATGAGGCCACTCACCTATCTGGTGTCTTTATATATAATCTTGAAATAAAGTAGCTCAAACTAACTTCACCTCCAGCAGCTACAACAGTAAAAGGCTGCAACAACAAATATCAGTCATAAATGCAGTGGGTACACCCTATTTGTACTTTAACTCAAGTAAATGATCTGAATACTTCTACCACCATACAATACACTGTGCAGCACATTGTGAGCTGCTACTGCTAGTTTCTGCAAGTTGATTTTCATACCACACTGTGATGAATGGAAACCAGTGGTTGCCTGCAGGGTTGCAAAAGCACATTAGATCTTTCTGTGGTGTGCTTGGGAATGTTGTGTTCATGTGCTAAATGGATTAAAACACTGGAATCGTCCTTTAATGCAAATATATGCAAAGATATCAGCATGTGAGCTAACAGATGAATCCACTTCAGATGCAGATATTCACATACATTTAACCTTCTCTGACTCGTTTGCTATTCTAGTGTGTTGCCAGAGTGATGCTCGCTCACCGGTTACCTATAATGAAAGACTAATATTAGATTTCCAATGGGTCCAAGCAGCAGTAGTTCATGGTCCGTATATTACATATGAACTCAGAAATGAATTATTTGACATATGGTGAATCATTTTCAGCACCGACTGCTGCATCTCTGGTCACATGCACACCCTTTTTTTAAGCCCCTTTTTAGCAACTAACAAGCTGAGTGGATATCCCACTGAGGTCTCCCAGGTTCATTCAGGAAGGCCTACACCTGTAAAGTATCTCATTTACTCCAGCACAACATCACACTGTGCTGAATGCAGACAATCGCTCCCTTTCCAAATGTCAGTGCCTGACGCTCAGTGGGCAAGCCACGAGCGAATGGTAAATAATTCACACCAGCACTCCATAGCTTTTTCTTACCATGCCATACACAAGCGGCCCCCAAGTCTTCTCTGCTTCGACCCCCTGTGCCGTCACTACTTCCCCTGTACATAATTAACGAGAGAGGCACCGTGGGATGCCCGTCAGTCACAGCCCGGCTGCAGCCAGGGCCACTTTAAACAATAACAATATTGATAGTGGGTGTAATAAAGCAGAATTAAAAAGATGGATTCCAATGATTTCTTTACTCTTGGCGCAGCTGGTCCCAGCTTTAAGTGGTGAGGGGAAAAAAAGGAGGCAGGGGGTTGGGGTGCTGCTGTATGGGGGTACTTTGAAGGAATAAATGGTGTGTGGATTAAAAAAAAGGGGGGGATAGGCAGGAATAGGAGGGGAAACAAAACCCCCACCCCTCCTTACCAGGTCCTGACGTTCTACAGTTGATGCTCCATTACTGGATTAAATCTTGGAGGCCTCTTCTCAAAAACAGAAGGGAGGAGGTTAGGGGTCATGACCTTTAGTAATGGGCAGACTAGCAAAAAAAGAAAAAAAAAAAAGATGGCTGCATCGTTTCAATTTAGGCTATCAATGTTGTGTAATAATCAATGTGAAGGTCAGGAGGTGAGCAGATACTGACAGATGGGGAGAAGAAAAGAAGTAGAAGAAAAGGAGGAAAATGAGAGAATCACAGCGAAAATGACTAATCAGTGTTCATATAACAGTAATTTCAATGATTTGTCTTGAGTCCTTATACAATTACAAGTGATTTTTGAAGTTAATTTAACAAATACTAGGGCTGTCAATCAATTAAAAAACAAATTATTGAATTGCTTTTTTTCTTCTTTAGAGTTAAATTTTTTATATTCATGGATATTTGAATATAGAATGACAATTTAAGTAGACAACACAAAGATGCACAGTCATTTCATCTCCTTGTATTTAATAACATATGTGAACACCAGTTGTCTTCTGTGACCTGTACTGCCAATAAAAGCATCAAGGCGATCACCATTCACTATGAACTTCAAAGGCCTATTTTTTTCTATGCAGTGCACTAACAAAAACAATATCAAAACCCCGGCCAATATGTGCCATTTGATTTTTGTAAGCCATCATAGTAGTTACAATTAGAAAAAAAAGCTTAGAAAAGAATAATTTTAATATGCACTAAGTTAAAAGATAATAACAGTAAAATGTGTTCCATATTAAAGTGCCAGCTGAATTTCAGGATCATCCAGAAAACAGCACACAAATAACAAAAGGATTTTGCTGGAAGTTAAGAATAATGATTTTTTTTCATGCACATCTAAAAATAATTTCATTTTGTCCTCCTTTACACACAGATAGGCCCGTCTGTTTACATTTCAAGATAAAAAAAGGATTTGTAAGTCCTTTTTGCATGTAAGTTCTGTGGTTCATGCTTTTTGGCAGAACATATACATCCAAGTATGGTGGTAGTGATTCACACTAATCCTTGGTCTTATTTCAGATGGCAGCAGAAAGCTCTACTATGGTTTTCGTTCCAGGTATCTTCTGGAAAAATGTAGCTTGTGTAGATGCTACAGTTCCACTTGCTGAATCCATGAATTACTGAAAAGAAAATTGAACCAAATATAGTGAAACTACTATCTGCTCATAGTCACATATGTCAGTCCCTACAAAACAAAACATTTATAACTATACAATAAGTCAGGGTCTATTTTGGTGCATTATTTAGATTTCTCCTCTTTTCATTACTACATTAAAACAGTTGCACATCAAACTTAGTGTTTCTGTGTGTTTTACCAGCCCATAAAGTCACAAAGTCAAATCAGCTGAGAAGAAATGCTACCATTACCGTTATCTGCCATCAACCTCCATGAGCCTTACATATGTTAATGCCCCTTCAACCTGTGACCCTCACATTCATGACATCATTATCAACCCAGCTAGACATAATGTTGGCCTGTCACCGCCATGATCTATGGCCACAGTGGCTCTCTGCCTTAATGAAGCCGTAATGCTGCCTTAAACTGCCAAAGCTGCAACGAGCCTCTGCATGGCCGTCACTCTGTTTAATGTGGGTATGCATCCATCATTTTACATCAAGCATCAATCAATCAAAAACCTCTGTGACAGCTGAGAGCCCCCCAACCCAATTCACAACTATGGCCACCGTACACACACATTCATGTACACAAACTCATTGGTTGTGATTATGATCTCAATTATCATCATGACCACGGGCCACCACTTCCCCTGTGACCGACATGCTAATCAGGAGTGGTGGCAGTCAATAATCAAGGCAAGGAAAAGGCCACTGGGTGCAGATTTGGTCAAGTATAATTATATCTTTTAATGTCAATTGGTTTCAATTAATAGGCCTGGACTCCAATGAGAGCAACATCAACAAACAGCATTAAACAGGAACTGCTTTGAATTCTTTCTGTCGTAAAAACATGCATTTATATTCTCCTAACTGATCTTGTGACATTGAAGAAAGGCCAAAAATGATCTTAGTGCATTTCTGTCCTCCCTTGAGATTTAGAGGGACATAACTGTCCATGCTCTGTGCAGCAGAAAGCGATGAGGTCAGCTGTGACAAGCTTTTAGTCTACAAGACAGCAGCAGTGGCAGTGTTCCCACTGCACACACATGCTTATGCACAAACACTCGCCTCCAAATAGGACAGACAACGGCTAAATCATGTCTCTGTGGTCATTTCTTAAAACTAACATGACCAGGGCTGTCCTGTTGTTTTTCTTGTTTTTTCCCTCAGCCACTGGGATTTGAACCGGGGTAACCTAAGATGGGCTTTGGGCTTTAGTGAGCACACAGAGATCTGATAATGTTTCTTCATGCCTTTCAGTGAACAGCTAATAAGGATGAGATTCTGTCATCGGGCCAAAAGTTTGAGTTTCACATTGGGAAGCTGGGTGTTTTGTTCCTTTCTCTTTGTCTTTCTCTGCAGGTGACTATTAGAGGCCTTCCCCAAATATAAGCTGTTATCACAAACCAGATCACAGTGTAATCTCTCCTAATCCTCTAAACTAAACTGCTTCTGAGTCAGAAAAGACAGAGTTGTGTAATAAGAGGAAAATGCAACATGAGAGGAAGGTGTACATTAAGAATCACCATTGGATACACATGTACTAACCAGAAAGTAGAATTCACATCCAAACTTGTGAGAGTTTTAGGTAATAAAAGTACTTTGGTTAGAAAAAGACTGTGGTGTGGTTGAAAAAAAAGTTCACTGTGTAATGTCTGTGCTTTATATCTGTGCTTAGTACTGGACACTGTGTTGTACTGGGAGCTGGTTGTATGTTGACATTAGTTGACTCCAAGTTAATAATATCGGCTGTTGCTACTTTAGAGGAGCAGATTAGTGACTTTGAAGAAGTCAGGAATAAGAATAAGAAGTGTCAGACAAGCTACACTAAGCACAAACCAAACCAAAACCTATACTTCCTGTCAACACACAGGTATATGCAAATGTTCTTGATGAACTAAGCAGATTATGGCTCATTTTTACACATCTTTATTGACTTTTATGCATTAAACTCAACCCTGATATCTTTTCTTTACTCATAACCAAGTGCTGTCAGTGATTAAACTCAGCCATAAAAATCATGAAATAATTACATGTGTAAAAACATAAACTCCCATGTGCGGTTAAAACACTATAACACTGCTATACACATATCTTGAAATGTTGATATAAAATATGACATTTTTGGTTCAGAAACATTGGGATTATAAACATCTGTGGTTTGTACAAACATTTGCAGACATAAAATTTTTTCCTGGTGGTTGAGTTATAGAAACTGTGTCCTGTGCAACAGAAATCTGCTTCATAAACATCCTTGACTGAGAGCGACTCCAGCGGCAGAAAGAAACTGCTAATTCATGCCAGGACTTCACACAGGATGAGAGAGAGGGATAGTCATTCTCACTGTGTGTCTCTTACTTCATCTCATAATACAGTCCCTCCCTTTGCCAGGGCTGCGTGTTCATAGACAGAGGCCCTATAAGGAGCTACATTTTAAATGTGACACAGCAAAGCACTCAGCCAACCTCCTAATGTGCTGTTGTAATGTCCGAGAGAATTATTCAGGCCTGGTTTGGTGGCTCGCTTTGGCGCCAGGGGTTGAGGCTGCACTTTAAGCAGAGGGGAGCTGAGAGGCACTGATGACAAAACACTGTCACCTTCAGGTGGTTTAAGGAATGGGTGATGGTGAAGACAATTGTGATAGTGCTCTCCCTGGGTGTGTGTGTCCCAGACGAGACAAGCCACGGGGGATTAGCCTCTAGTGATCATAAAAGAGACCAAGCGGTCAAGGATTTGCCCACAGATGGTAACTGTGGTGGCTGATGTGTGAATAAATGCACCAGTGACTCGGAAACTAAATTAAGATACTGCCTTTACATCTGCCTTTGTGTGCACACAGCTATGCGCATGAACACACAAACATATAGAACAAACACTCACAAATAACTCTCATTATCTCTAACCTTTAGCATTGGTGGGGGGTGAGGGGGGCTGCAGAACAAAAGTGTTAAGTAGGAGTGAGCCCTTTAATTGTAGGCCAGTGTTTTGAGAACTCTCTGTTGAACTGAGAACAATAGAGGTCTTTGGTAATGCTCAACCTGCTGAGTTAACACATATCCTCCAGGTATGACAAAGGACACACTCAAAGCCGTAACACTGCGCCATACCACAGAAATGAAGCAATAATTGCCCTGTTGTTAACTGAGACCAGAGTGGTTAGTACAAGTGGAAGTGGAAATATCTGAGGGACATTTAATTAGCTTTCCCTCTACAGCAAGTGCAAACCCATATCAAATTATTTACCATCATCCTTAGCATTATATGTAAAGCTGTTATGGGTACAACACTTACCACTGTATATAATTACCAATTAATGATGTTAATACTATGGCATTAAAGATGCAGAAAAGGAGACTCATGAGAGGATAAGTTGACTTTGCAAGTTCCTTTAAAGTGTACCTGGGTGAGTTTCTGAATGGATAAGGACTCACAAAGGGTGAATGACATGCTCCATTTTCATTAGAAGGACGCTCTGTACTAAATGGAGTTGGTGGTTTAACCTTAAAACTCCCAAACCCACAGACTCCAGACATTAGAAATATCTCACAGGTACTTTAATTTGTCATTCCATTCCATTTTTCATGATTTTCATGACAATTTCTTTGTAATGACTTTACATTTTGTCTCTGTGTTAATTAGAGCTTGTTAAAAATACCAGTTTGGCTTCTCGTCAAAAGCACCAAATTCTACCTCAGCATTTTTTCTTTAGGCACTGAATTCATGTATACTGTCGGTCTTAATTTACATCCTCACACACTCTCAGCAGGAAATGTGGACTCTGTCAGTCAATTTGTCACATGCCAACATGTCTTGAGCATATTGTGAGACAAATCATGTGCTATAACTGACTATGTTCCGAGTTGTATATAAACACCCTTCCTTTTACATCACGCACAAATTGAAAACTCTAAATTGAATTGCATTTATTTATTTAACTCAGCCCAAGGTTTCTATCTACTTCTGGTATGAAAGATAAATGTTTACAGAGACTTGCAAAACTGGTTAAGAGGTTCATTCATCAAATTTTATATTGGGGAAAAAAAATTCAAAATAGCAAGAAATGCACTCAGGGAACGAAAACCTCCACCAAGGCCAATAGTCCACTTTTCATCTCATTCCACAATGCTATTAACTCACAAACTACAGTTGGAGTCTGTGGTTATTTTACTCATTTATTTTTAATTTGACTTGGTGGCACAATGTTCTTTCTACTCTAAGTGAGCCTTGCACCTTGTATTTTTTAAAGACAGAGAAAAAAACAACCAGCTTCCATCCCTTTGTCCCAAAATGTACAGGACTTTATGTTTGCACCAAGTTCCATGAAGATCCTTGCAGTTCTTTTAATGTAATCCATCTTTACAGACAGAGTTGAGCTGAAACACAGACAGACCAGAGAGATCACATACCATCCTTGGTTTGGGGAAGCAATGGGGTAACATTTTTCTACGATGGTTGTTACAGTAGTTTCTTTTCGAGGTGCCACAGGTGTCTCTAAGAGAGAGGTTATGTTCATACAGTATGTATTTTAAAATACGTTTTCAGGAGGAGACTTAAAAAGACATGAAAGAGGTGATTGGCTAAATGAATCCATTTGCCGTCTTATTGTGAAGGTGGAGGTGTCCTGAAATGTTGCTCCTTATTGTAGTGAATGTGTGAAGGATGAGACCTATAAATAACTTCATTGCTGATTGTGACCATATGACCATATGAGAAGTGACAGCTTTCCCTGTCAGTGGATTTGACGGGCTTAAGGATAACTCCACATGCCTGGCAAATTGGATTGGAGCTGTGGTAGCTTTACAAAAAAGAAAAAAAGGGGGGGGAAAAAAATCCTTCCTTCTTCCTTCCTGTCCCCGTCTATCTTTTTTCTCCTCCATCTTCAGAAATTCAAAGAAGTGAGTGATGAGCCCGTAATAGGTAATACTTTCTATTTCATGTTTTAAAGTCAGGGTTAAGCGACAGGAAGCTGGCTAGGGCCTGATAAATCATCACTGGTGCAGATTAAAGACCAATATCACTTTTAAACACCCCCCTCCCCCTTCTATTTCCCACTAAAGCATTGGCAAGGTGAACTTTTGAGGAGAGACAGGGAGGTGGACAAGAGAGCAGGTTTTTGAAAGTTCTAACAGCATGGTTTTACGTGAAGGACACCAGTGGGTCAGCTTGGAGGACAACATGAAAGAGACTCAAATTGAACAACAAGAGAAGAAATGTCATACAGCCCTCCCCCTTTTTTACCAACACCAACATCCCAAGAGACAGACAGTCTAAGCCCAATCTATCACCATCACCACAGACTTAATGAGAAAAAAGAATGAAATTAGCTCAACAACTGGTATCTTTTGTCATAGCCTGATCAAAACCAAGGCGTTCCCGAAAATAGCTTTAACTGGCCTCAAAGGCCACTTAATATGGCACAGCTTAACTTATGCCATACCCGTGGATCTTGTAAAGATTAATGAGAGGGGAGAAAAAAGGAGTGAAAGTAGACTGATGTGTTAAAGAGAGGCAACAACTTCAATGAGCAAAAAGCAGCTGGTAGCAGTAAACCATAGTTGCCAATTGGCCGACGTTCACAGAATGCCAATCTCTAAAGTAGGGTGTGTCAAAATGGATCCAAAAAAAGAAAAATGAAAATTAAACCCAAAGCTTGAACACCAGGATGTGTGTACTTGATGTGTATTTTCTAAGATCTGTGTGATCACGCTAACCCGTGGTCACATAAACTAACAGACCAACGCCCATCACTGGGACATTTGCATTGATAAATGTCCGAAAGTCAACATTTGCTCAGGAATCAATGAGAAAATCCTTAAAAATCAATCACATCCCATAAAGAAGAGCAATAAAACTGCTGGAATGATTTATTCCATTCTTCTGCTGGAGCTTTAATATGTGTGTTTATGTGTCTGTGTGTGGCCCACCCTGTATTCTTGTTATGAGACCCAGATGGAGTAAAGTTTTTCTGCATTTATACAGTTGCTATGCTTATTGTAGTATTTCTCCAGGCTTTTTCAGAACTGAAACGTGGTCATTTCACTTCTGGCAGGTTATGATAGTTTTCCTAAGCATGTGTCCATATTTGCACAAGGCCATTACAATATTCCCCAAGTGGGTGATTTCCAAACTTATGCAGCATGAATTGACTATTGCTCCACTAAGTCCAATATTCTCCACTGCCTGGGTTATTTCTGTTATAGCAGCTTTGCAAGACAAGTGCTAATGGCCTGAAATAGTTATTCCTCTATAGGTGCTTTCAGATTAATTTCCTGTGTTCAATGGGAATAGATACACAAGACAGGCCCTCTCTAGACAAGTCAGGGCCCTGTGTCTAGGATGTAAGTGGGCAAAGATTATGTGACAGTGCTGGGAGTAATGAGAGCTTGCCACACGCTCTGGTCGCTGTGCCCCTTCAAGAGGAAAATCTCTGATAATGAACTCTAGACCTTTACTCTGCTCCTCAGCAGTCCAGACAGACACAAAGAGAGAGGGAGCACTATAAGACCCTGTCACTACCACTGTCATGATCATTATACAGTCATTTTACTTCTCTTTCCTGTGTCATTCACTCACATGCACTAACATGTGGAAAGCATGAGGATGAAAATGTATTCTCACAGGGAACTCTCCTTACAGGCATGCATAAGTACACACTCCAAGATCCTGTGAAAGCTCAAAGCTAATGCATGCAATTCTATTGCTAGATGTTTTTGCATAAAAATCTCCCACAAGATTTGTTCTGTAAGATGAAAGCATTAATAATTAGAATAATGTGACTTAATTTAATCATTCAAAACTGCTTTGAATTCAAAAACACAGATAACAAATATGTATAACTGCTTATTTACATTAACATGGAACTAACATGATACAGGTCATGAAAGAAAAGTGCCCTTTCTTAGTAACAAAATAACTCATTTTCTATGCAATAATATTCAGCAATTCTGTAGCTAATAACTACTTTGATAATGAAAGTACAATTTGTTGACATTATAAGTACTTTCAACTATTTATGCAGGATAATAGCTTGTAATGTAGACATTTCACATTGCAGTATATTGGTACTAATACAAGTATGTGACTATTCATCACTGGAATGAAATGGCATTTTCACACCCATAATTTGTTTGCTGAGATCAAAAACAGCTGAGTTTGTAAGCCTGGAAAATGTTCACTTCACTTATTGGTCCGGGGTGGACCTGTATTTTAGACTAGTGAATTGTGATCAAATCAGTTGCACCCATGTCTGAACCAAAACCATGAGTAATTAATTGTGGAGTGAATGTCACTGGGGATGGCAATAAAGCATTGTGATGATGCAGATTTAATGCATATGAGCAAAGCATGTGGTGCTCTTGAGTTTTGGGTTAATTTGGCCAAGTAGTTCCTGTGTTTATTTTGTCACTGCTTTCCGAAGAGACAAGGAAATGATATGCACATCATCTGACTAACAAGAATAGGTACATGTGCAAACGTGGGTCTTCAATATTTGGAAAACCAACACATTACACAGCTGCTCTCTCACTCACTCCAAAGCTTATTCATCCTACAAACTTTAGGCATCCCATCCTTGCACACCCAGACAAATATATTTCCAACACACCTGCACATGTGCTTTCTCAGGCAGACTCTAGACTCTAGACTCAGGCTCAGCGTCCGATTTCACATGGCCATGCCATCGATCACAGCTTATGCGTCTGAGATGGACAGCTGCTGTTGAGAGCCAGAGGTCCCTGCTATTACAGAGCCATCTCATCCATTTACTTGCAGATCAATGGGACAGTTACTGAAATGGCCCTTGGAGCGGTGTGTCATCTAGCCCAGACGTTTTAACCACTTTGGTCATGCACTAACTGCTCTCTCACTCACCTGAGTGAGCCTCGCCTGTCTCTGCCTTATCAGGACCGTCCTCGCTCACCTCAGCTGTTTATTTGGGAGATGGGAGATGGACTCTGAGACGGGACCGCAACCTGGACCAGCGAGACGTATTAAAGTTTGATGGCAGCACCAGGAGGAGGTTTGTTGGCTCATGTTCTTTAACGACCTGCTCTGATTAACAGGTTGCACGGAAACAAAGTCACTTTATGAATAAGTAATGGATCTGCCTGGACACCGCCAAGTTTCCTTTTAATTAAATTGAGTCACATTTAAAAAAAAAAAAAAAAAAAAAAAAAAAAAAAGGTGGGAGGGTGAGTCTGTTCATTTGGGCATAAACACGAGGTATGATTACAGTGGAGTAGAGAATTAATGAGTCATCAAAAAGTGACGACTGTCACTGAGGGACCATCTCTAACCCACCAAAGACTTTATAAAAGAAGTGGATGCAGTCATTACGATGTCACCCAGTTGTTTGCAGGCTGCTGGCTCGAAGAGTCTGCAACTTGGCTTTGTTGGGATTTATATACTTTGACAGAAGGCGGAGCTTGGGAAGCACATGGGGTAATGGGTGAAACTCAATAAAGCTAATGCTAAAACTGCCACAAACTAAAACCACACACAAGCTATAGTCCTGACTAGAAAAGGTCATCACAAATCACGAATTATGAATCATGAATTAACCTATAAAGACCCAGTGCTACTTGTGTGGCAGTTCCCAAATGAAGTTTTCTCTCAATTTAACCTTTCTGAAGTGATTTATCACCATTTATTATAATACTGTCCTCTGCATTTGTGCATTTTTCAGTGAAAAATCATGTATTTTCCTACATTTAATTCACTCATCATGTAGATGTTCATTAAAGCTAAGAGTAAATTCAAATGTTATTGTATCAAAAATAGAGAAAACCGAAGAAAAAACGACTTTTTCAACAAATTATATCAATAACTGAACAAAAAAACAAGTGTCTCCATCCACTGTTATGTATCGAACTCATTGGGTTTTACTGGTGAATCAATGTTGTAGAAGATGATGATGTTTCCACAGTAACTATGGAGCCTCTGAATGTCCAAATGGGTCATATCTGATGACCATGAAAAGGTGACAAACTGCATGTTACACCAATTATTCACATGTATTGATATGATTAGTGGATCAACTGGTATTAAACATTTTATATCAGTAGATGCTTTTGGTTCGTGTTGGATGTTTGAACCTTTGAGTTAATACTCATTGTAACTTTGAGCAACTCAGTCTTGACAGTCCTGTTTGTTCAACTTCTTACCACAACAGAACTGCCTGCCAATCAAAGAGGTCAAATTCTATTAGAGTGAAGATTTTATTAACAGCAATATTTAGCAATAATTTTCAAAAGGACACCTATTACATGTATGTAGCTGTACATGTAGCCTATTGCTGAACTGAATTACCAAAATAAAGTGAATGATACTGCAAGACGTATCTTATGTTAAATGGAAGTTGAATGTGTGACTTTAAATCTTGCACTAAAATGTCAGATAACCATTATACATCATACATCATGAACCAAAATGAAAAAGAAGAAATGAAATATTATAAGTTGTTTTGCAAGCCTAAATTGTCATATTCTGATTTATATTTTGCAACTGTATTTTTATTTTATGTGTACTGAACAGTCAGGTTTGGTTTGTGTGTCGAGTGTGGTTAAACCTGTATGTACTGAATTTAGAGAAAAAGTCGGTTGCAATGAAAAAGATCTTATTTTAGTTGAATGTGGTTAAACTGAAACTAACATCAGTATGTGTTGACCTTAGAAAAGAGGTCAGATGCAACAAACAAGAGCTTATTTTACAGCTTTGTAAAGTAATTGTGGTAAAGAGCATGGAGCAGAAAAAATAGATTATGAACTTAGGGATTTTTTGTCGTCAAGAAATGCTAGCCTAACTGTGCAGGTGTTAAGCAAGACGCACTTTCTGAAACTCTTTGTGGTTAAGCTATGCAGTTGGTTTGATTGACAGGTGTCCAGGGCGCTTGTTAAACTCAGGTGAACTTTCAAATACGGTTTTTCCTGGAATTAACCTACGTGGAGTGATTTGACGTATGTCGGTGACGTGCTTGTCTGCAACAATTGTTTTAACCAATCATATTGTGCATGAGAAATAAATGTAGCCAAATAGGGGAATAATGATGGGAAGTCTTCTAAGAGTCACAAAAGACTATAAAATGTATCAAAGAAGTTTCTTATAAGAGACCAATATTGTTTTTGATGCTAGACTAATTGATAACTGACTTCTCTCTTTTTTGTAACTTTTTCTATTTTTGCCTGAAGCAATAAATCAAGTTTTTGTTTTAACTTTTTAAAACCTCAGCCCTTCTTTTTGGTGAATTCTTCATTTCTCCTGGTTTGGTCCTTCCATCCGAAACATAACCGGTAAGTTAATTTAAATTACGCGACTCCCCTCTGGTAAGCAGCCTAAATGGAGAAGTCCAGAGCCACCATTGGTCAAAAAATCTCTCGAACATGCAGCTTTTTGTCCAGATAACCGGAGATTTAGAGTATGCTTTAGAGTATGCGGTGGTTTAAAGAAACTGGGGCAGTAGTTCATTAACCAAAATTAATTGTGGTTTTTGAGATTTACTGCTTGCTGCGTGTTAACAATACCATGTTTAATTCTGGAAACAAATGATAGAGTAGATTATGTCTGAAGAGAAGCTTTTTTGCAGTCAAATGGAGTCAGGGGTTTTTGAGGCTAGCCCCTAGTGGCTGCTAGAAGTATTACATTTTCGGACACACATGCACTTCAACTTCAATCTGAAGTTGTTGCGCTTTGGTCACTGCAGAGTAAAGGCAAAACAGAGGACCTCCAACTAAAAGACATGCACACAGGGAGCTCAAAGGATCTGAGGACAACAGTGTTTTTCTATCGGCCTTTTCTCACGCCTGTGCACATGCATATAAACACACAGACACACACTGGCATTCTTTTCAACATGAACTGACCACTGAAAGACCTCCAAAGAGAAGGAATCAAATAAAGCCGTCAGTGGATGGAGATTAAAAGGAGTGCTACACAGTAAATATCTGATTTATGAAGCTCAGGCCAGGTTGCTATGGGGGTTCTGGTGCCATGGTAACCTAGTGAACGGTGGGGTCGAAGGGGCGTCTGAATAAGGAGCTGTAGAATGGAGAGGAAAGAAAAGAGACTTTTAACCTCACATCGTTCACATCTTTTCATCAGGCCCCCAGCCTTTACCAGGCTAACGCATAAAGGTAGAGTTACAATGGAGGGGTCAAAGTCCTCTTCATAAATTACAAAAGCCTTCCTCATTGTTTCTATTCAAGTCAAAAATCGTCTACTTTTGTCCTGAATGAGACAAAAATTTAAGACACTTAGTTCATTATTTAACTTTATAAAACATGTCTCTTTTCTTTCCGTTCCAGTCATTCTGCTCCCTCCCTCTCTCCACTGTCCTTTATTGTCAGTCCACCGCTGGAAAGCCAGTCATCGAGCCAGCCAGCCTGTGTGGCACTTCTGAGACCCACCGTGGTTTGTGCTGCCTCAGTGTGTTGTTGTGTTTTGTCTGTGGGAGCTGTCCTGTGCCATGCTGCTGCGTCCGGGGCCAAGGCCCTTTCCTATTGTCTGCTGCCATATGGAAGCCAGCACAACATGGAGATAAGCCTGTCCTCATGCTGTTCCCTGACCTTCTCAGGCACCCAGCTGGCACTCAATGCAGAAATAATTATTATCCCAATTACCCAGGCCAACTCGGTCTCCTCTTTTTGTGCTAAGGGTGAGAGGGAGGGAGTGGAAGGGAGGGTTCTCTCAAGTGCTGGAGGATATAGTGTGGAGGGAGGGTCCACACAAAAGGAGACCACTAAGAGGATGGCCTCATGCTGTCTCATACACTGTGTATTAGCTTGTTTGGCTCTGTAGAAAACTGGTAGAAGGCCATTAACTCTTGCTGATGATTCAATAACGCATTACTGACAAGACTGTTCGCCTATGTTTGAACTCAAATTTTTAAGCAAGCATCTCACATAAGCTGGAGCAAATATGCAAAATATAGTTGCATCAGGTCAGGGATGGTAATGCACTCTGGATACTACTAGAGTAGTTCATTCAAAGATTAATTTTAATATATTTTGAGAATAGGAAGAAAAACTATTGATGCTATTGTTAAAGGAATTAACATTTGAATTATGTCATTAGAATAGAGTAGAATGTTCATTGCTTTCATGTAATTATTCAATACTAAATGAAGATTAAACTTTTTTTTTTTAATAAAATAGTTTTCAAAGGACTTTAAGAATGTACATTTTGGGCCCTTGAACACAGTAAATCTGCTGTGCCCAGCAGTAAAGCAGGAGAGTGAAAAATGCATCTGGAGCACTTTAAAAACTTTCATTGGACATTTGGAAACCTGTTTTCCTGTTGTAAAATAACTGATCAACGTGTCTTTGTACCAAAATGACAGAATAGATCCCTTGCCAGTGATTCCACAAATGGGATGTACAGCATGAATGTTTGTGCATTTGCTGGAAAGGTGTAACTGTAGGACAATGGCCTCGTGGTCCTACAGATAGCAGGAGAAATGACACAAAAGTCATAGGACAAAAGTAATTTCTACTAAAGACCCATGAACACCATTTTCAACAGTTTTGACTGTTCTCAGCCATTGTCTCTGTGAGTGTACAAACTGTTGCTATCAGAACCATTACTACCACTTGGTAAATAAATCCTAAGAGATGACATATCAGAAGGAAAACAGTGTCTTATGTTTTATTCACACATAAAGAGACACCAAACACTGGTACAAGTCTCAGTTAGGATAGCATTGAAGTGCGACATCTTCCCTTTAACCTTTAGTTACTTATAATATGGCTCAATGACAGAGAGGGGAACGATATGGTAATTCATGGTTATTTAAATAGTAAAATACTGATTTCACACTGAATCCTATAAATAATGTCTATTCAAAAGTAAGTCCTGTAATCCTACAACAGAAACACAAGTTTAATAAAGTTGGCACTAGCCTATAAAACCTGCTACTTTCACCTTCTCACCTTCCTTTAATCAGTTCCTGATGCACACTGGAGTTCAGGACACCAGGGTCAGAACAGAAATGTACCACAGATGTTCCTGCCTTCCAACTGCTGGAGCATCTGCATCGTAAACCCTGTCAGACATCCTGAAAAATGGATAGATGAACAAGACGACAAGTGCAGAGCTTCAAAGTCTGGGCAGGGGGACGAAGAAATGCTGGTGGATTTAGTCGTCTCACAATAGACATGTTCAATGAATGTGGAAAAAGCCATATAAGAAAGATGTCTTTACTATAAAAGCCCTTGGAGCAGCAGAACCAGCTCCAAGAGTCAGAGCAGACATAGGTGGGGGAAGACCTCCAAGGAAAACAATCTGCTGCCTACAATGCATGAAGAGGAAACCTGCTTGAGTCATCACACTGGTTTCCATAAAAATATGGCAACAGATGAGTGTGACTTGCTTCTTAGTATGTCTATGAACTGTAAAACCATAAACTTAATCAACAGTGACTTTGTTGGTAAATAATTTAGCATTTTGGCTATCACCATAATGGCTTTTTGGATCCAGAAATGACTATATTTGGACAACAGACTGAAGGTGATTCTAGGTGAAGCGATGGGTGAACCTTGCTAGGCTAATTCTAACACTAACTCAATAACCTTAAAGGTGCGGGAGACTTTCGTGACCAATTTTTCATCAAATCTGTAAAACCCCAGTAATAGCCTAAGTATCATGAATCTGTAAGTCTTTCTGTGGTTACTCACCTGAATCGCTTGCATTATGGTGAACAATTTCGAAGTGCCATCCACCATAAACAGACCATATGTTTACAAACAGAGTCGGGAGATAACTCGGGCATCTTCAGAATTTTGTCGCGACGTGCACTGTGGGAAACACTGATACAGACTGCTACAGACACGAGGTGGAAACGGCAGGAGCTCCCTTCCTTCTATGCATATTCCTCCAGCCGTTTCCACGTTTCAGCCATTTCTGCGTTGTGTTTTTTCATCCATATAATATCATATGGTTGCGCTGCCATTGTTAGGCGGAGGCGCGAGCCTTCGCTTCCCACAATGCACATCTCGACAAAATTCCGAAGATGCCCGAGTTACCTCCCGACTCTGTTTGTAAACATATGGTCTGTTTATGGCGAACGGCACTTCGAAATTGTTCACCGTAATGCAAAAGATTCAGGTGAGTAATCACAGAAAGACTTACAGATTCATGATACTTAGGCTATGACTGAGGTTTTACAGATTTGATGAAAAATTGGTCACGAAAGTCTCCCGCACCTTTAAGGACCTGCGAAATGTTAATACATACCATGTTTAATAACATCCATATTAGTCCTAAAATTCTATAAACAGAACAATAATTCACAAGAGGAGCATGCATCAGTTAGCTTCAGTTTCAAGCTGTGGTTGCTGCCCCTTGTCTAAACCTAGGTGAACTATAGTTTAGATGCATGTGGAAAGTCATAAATGTCTGAAATAGCCTCATTACATTATATGGTTATGGTTTTGTAACAAAACCCTGAATTACAATAAAATCTGAAGACAGTAGGGAGAAGATGCAACACAAACACTGAAGGTATATTAGTGCCAAAATGGTCTGCAAATCAGCTCATCTTATCTCTGCACTTCTATTGCTTTCCCTCCCTGTGGTGAAACGCAAAGACTTGTGGGGATGTTGCTGATTCCTCCCTGAAGATTTTTATCCTTACTGAATGTCACGGGAGCTTTGGGCACTCAAATCATTTTAGAAAGCTGCATTGTACTGTTTTGCTCCCGGGCTCAAGATCCAAAAGAATAAAGAGGGTGGGAGCGAGCGAAAATATCATATCCATACCAGTGGAAATGATCTCACTTATCTTCCTTGGATCTCAGTAATGTTTCCACCAGATAGATAAATAATGAGGTAAATGCCACAACTGGCGAAAAAGTGAAGAAGGATTATTACATAGCTCTGTAGACCAATGCACATATCATGTCTTTATCGACTTTAGCCTGTCAGAGCTTGTCCTCTATTTGATACATAACAAAGTAGATCCACATACTTTACAGCCTGAGGTGTTTCATAGAGGGTTAAGCAATTTAGTCCTGAAAACTGGAGCAAATTGTTGTCTTTCACAATGTGAAAAATCACTTTCTGACATGTAATATCAGAGGGAAAGACCTGAAAGAAAACAACACACACCTCACCAGAGTAATAAAAGCAACGGAGGGTGGATTTGAAGAGATTAGCCTGTCAGCGCTTACATTTAAATGCTTCTATCTGGCCTTGCTTCACTCCATCACATAGAATATGTTAAGAAGCAAAGAAGCGAACGGGAGGTTTGATTAGAGCGGTGCTGGGGATTAGGTCTGAACGACAGCACTTTGAGTTATTTAAATCTGCCCCCTTCGTCAAGGTACAAAGTCACCGCAGAGAAGGTGCATCATGACGTATTCAAATGGCGTGAATAAAAAGAAGCAGATAAGTGGACTGCCCCCTTTCTACACTGCAGTGTTCATTAGCTCAATCCTGTTCAGACACCAGGTTGAGACAAAAGGAGCGGGATTGGACTGCCAGGAAAGCTGACGAAGTCCACTTTTAATTAGGGGCAACTCTGTGAGAGGTTACTCACTAATGAAGAGGTGGCAAGGTGAGGACGATTTGTGAAAACTATGGTTTAGTGTCACCTTGAAAGGAAAGAAGAACTGCACATATTGTACTATATAGGGGTGAAAATCCAATGTCAACATCAGAGGGGACAATTAAAAGTTTTGCAAGAGGGATGCTAAAAGTAGTGCTAACAAACACTCTGGCTGCTAAGGAACACTACACTCCATTGCCACCTTCTCTCATTGACTTCAAGTTAAACACCTGCAAATACTGGCTGATACTGGATGATCCCCTAACCACTGGTCAACATAAACATCACATCAGCGAAAACTATGTGAAAGTTTTGATTAGTATTAAAAGAGATGGATTTCATCAGTAAACAACAAGGGGATCCCTGACTGATTGTTAGGTACATCCACAGACAACTTGCCCATGTATCTACTTGGCTGCTTGTTGGTCAACTAAATGAGTTGCTGCTCTCCTTATGTGTCATCTATCAATGAGGGAAATTAGAGAAACATTCACTGGGAAACACTTGTTGCACTTGAGCACAAATAGGTTTGAAATGTTGCTAGGGGTCTGAAATGTCATGAAATCTTGCAAATCCCAGTTGGCACCAGTCTTAATTCTTACATATTTACTGTTTCTACTGGGAAACGTCTATGAGGCTAAAATTGACATTCACTACTAATATTTCTGAAATTACATAAGTCAACAGTTACATTTTGGCAAGAGGGGGGGTTCTGGGTTCGCTTTCCCCCCTGTGAGTTTGGCCCATGGTACCATAAATCCTGTTACAAGCCATTTGTTTGCCAATCACTCTTCACATTAAACATTAAAGTGCCTTAAGAGTCTCAGCCTGTAGGTTTTCATGTACTCCCACCCTTGCTGACTTTACACTGGGGTTTTCTCGTGTCTTTCTTGCCTTGCCAAGACTGTGATCTATTCCCTCTGTGTATGTGTGTCTATGTGTGTATGTGTGTACTGGTGCCAGCGAATGACAGACTAGAATTGCCGCAGGAGACGATGAGAACACTGACCTTCTCTCTGCCATTACATCCTCTACAAAAGATGAAAATGGCCCCTGTGTTTCTGATAGCCACGCTGTCTAACCAGCATGGGGAGATTGTGTGTATGTAAGTGTGTCTAAGTGTGTACGTGTGTGTGTTTGACAGAAGAGAAATGTAAGACAGAGAGAGGAGATGACTTGGTGTCTCAGCAGGGGGACAGAACCATCAAAGAGAATGCCGAAACCACTCATCTCCCTCTGCTGCTGCCTCTATCCACACATTTCCCAAAAAAAAAAAAAAAGTGCGCGCACAAGCATGTTTCTTCTAAAAGCTGTTGCACCAAATTACTTCTTAGAGCATCTGACCTCCAACTGTCGGGTGTTGCTGGTGCCATATTTGTTTTTGTTTCATCTGCTAAGAATCAAAGACTTGTAATCCAGTTGAAATGAGCAGCATCACAGAGTGTCTTAGAAGAGGAAATGTGTAAGTATGATTTTGCGTCCGTGTGGGCGTGGGGTTTGAGGGTGTGTGACACAGGAAGAGAATCTAGGACCTGACTTGACCCCCACCAGCTGGCTGCCCCAATTTCTGTCTGTTCATACACACCCACAATTTCACATTCTTTGTATCTTTGACGGAGGCTCCGACAGACAGAGCTCCAGTCTGTCTTTAGTACAGAAAGACTCTACTCTTGGCCTTTGTCCAGTATTTGTGTGTACGTACTGTATGTGTCTGTGTGGTTCTGCCTTTGGGGCATGTAGGCAGTTGAGATTGAGTTCATCTAGGTGTTTCGATGTCATCACTTCTTCGTGATTGTCTGCTGGATCACACCCTGGAGAGACTTAAGGCACCCAGCACTCAGAACACTTGCCGGCAGCACTTTTTAGAAAAAATCATGTGTGAAATTTACAGTAACTGCCTGTTTATGTAAGGGATGTGCAAGCAAAAGATCAACGACAACAAGTGTTTAGTAGGACAAATGTTGTCAATATTAGTCAGAACAGTGGGTATTTTTGACTTCTGCTACCTCGTTTTGACGTCTACAATAAGTTCCAGAACATTTCTCGACTTGTAATCATTGTAAAACCCACAAAATACAAAAGACTGGGGTTTTATATGTTGCTTGGCATCTATCTCAGTTTGGTCACACAGTTTATGGAAGCATCAGTCTCCGCTCTATTGTCACGATCAATGAAATAACTTAATAAGTCATATTCAGCATTTTTCAACAAGCACCAGGGAGATGAGGTATTAGATCAGTCTTACAACCAATAACTTTATGTGAACAAAACTAAGCATAAATTTTACAACTGTTATAGAAGGATTATTGAACTAAAAGAAAGTGACAAACTTGACTAGAGGAAACAAGACTGTATGGAAGCCGTCACTTCAAGTGTGTGAGTGTTATCAACTTGAATCCACAGTCCCTGCTGAATACTGTATAAACACCAGCAGCAGGGCCTGAGGGTTTTGCCAAGCTGGACATATTCACAGCAGTCACATCACCTCATCATTGTCAAGGGATATACAATGGGATTTAAAAAAAAAACAACTTAAGCATAAAAAGTAAAACAAAAACAGAGATGCCTCATTTAATGCTTCTCCTCCAATATTGGCAGACATTTTAAGAACCTTTAGATGTGGAATATCAAAAAACTAAATTGCAGATGTTTTTAAGGATCCCGGGTATACACTTTCATGCACATAATACTTATTATTGCAATTTAATTCACCACCTTTATTTACTTAATTGTGATTCAAAGTAATCCAGGAAAAATATTCACCCTGCTTTACTAAAATGTCATCCTGCCTTGGGAAAAAAAAAAAAAAAAAAATCTAGTATTGAAAATTCCCCCCAAATTAGTTTTGGAACCATTTCAGAGAAAAAAAAAAATCTAATTTCTGGGAGGATTGTTTTAGGTAGTGTCATAAAGACAGCCAATTCTTAAAGCAAATAGATTCATAATGACAGGACCACACCACACCCTCCTGATCTGCTTTCGGGTGAGATGAAATTGTGGCCAAATCTAATAAACATTACTTTCTTCTTGTTCTTGTGCTTAATATGTCTGACCTCCTTACAGACTGTCTAGACTGAAGGGGCGGTTTCAGTGGCCTTTCACACTTCTGTGTGACAGCGATGGCAGCGGCACACGATGGATGAGCTCAAATTCCAAAAGACTCGGGCAGGTGGACTGCTCGGGGCCTGATTCAAAGTGATCCGGCTTTTCTGTCTGCCAAAATGTCAAATGGCAAGCCTTAGCACGAGCACACACATACGCATCCTCTGAGCGAAGAAACATTACGTGACATTTCATCGGTCCTGACAGGGCCAGAAAGTGAAGAGATTAGTGTGTTAGTCTGTGAGCGCAGAGCTCAGGCAAACGGATGATTCTAATATGGACTCCTAGCGAAGCCGTCTTTAGAGTCTCAGCCTGACAGTTTAAGAGAGCAATTTCAGACCATACTGCAGCTGTTCTAAGGTTTGAACAGCTGATACTAAAGAGCGCAATCCTTTCATTCAAATGGAGTTTGACTTGGCACTGCCATAAATCTTCTCTTCTTATCAATAATGTTGTGTATTCACAGTGCCTTAATGCAAAAACTGCAAGCACACACACTGACATTCCTCACAGGTGAACAAACAAAGATCCATTATTATGTGTATTTATTGTCAGGGATGTCACCTGGGCTGAAAGGACACCTACACAAGTTCCAGTAAAGCTCCACACCAAGCGCTGCGTCTTTCATTCAGCACTTCCAATTGAGAGTCTTTAGCTGATTGCTTCGATTGATCGCGCTGGGCGGTGAGGGAGTCGGTCGCAGCACAGCCTGCCATTGACTCCTGCACATGGGAGGGACTTCATGGCATTGGTAGAAATAAATCATGTGTTAAAATTATATTCTGATGTTGGGGCCTTGAGTGCATATTGATTGGTAATTATTTGTACTAACAGTGGCGAGGGAGGGACAATGCCATCCATTACTGTGTGAAAATAGGCAAGAGATCAATGCGAGAGGAATAAGGATTGTGGCGAAAAGCACGGCGGCCATACCTCTGTCAAAGGCGATCATTAGCCTGAGCAGAAGAGAGAGCGCACTCTCGCTTTCTCTCCCTCTCAGCCGTGGTCATGGCTTGCCTTTTACAAAGCTGACGGTAAATTACATTCCATTCACAGAGGAAAAACTGACCTCACTGCTCTTGTGGTGGCACAGGCATCTACGTAATAACAGTGTCTGTGCAGAGGCCAAATATGCTTTGCTTTCTGGTCTTTTCTGTTTGTCCCGTCTTCTTCTGTGCCATTCATATCTTATAACTTGTAGTAGGATTGCACACACACATGCACAACAAAAAAAAGGTGAACTGGCATTGTGTAGAAATAAGACACTCAGAGGATGTTCACAAAGGACATTCAGAATGGCCTGAAAAGGTGATGTCATGAGAAATGCATTTAATGCTGTCATTACAGTGTTAGATGACTCATTATGTCATACTTGATATATGTCTTTTATGAAAATACTGAATTCCACATCATGTAGACCAAACAGAGGCAATCTGCTGCTGCACAATAACCCATTCAAGCAAAAGATGTGAAAAGACAGTAAATAAAACAACACTGAACTGTAATGTGTAGAATTTGTTCAGCTGATCTGGTATGTAACTCTACTTTTTTACCGGAAAAAAGCAGTCAGAGGCTGATCCTAAAACAACAACTCACAATCCATTTCTAGTTTTTGATAATTAAGATAGGAGGCGTTGAGAAAAACAGAAAAACAACACCGAAAAATTACTATCTTCTCACTGAGGAAAAAAGCAGAACAAATGTGAGCTATCTAAACACATTAACTCAAGCCTACAGGCCGAGAGAATATAAACCTGCTTAGCTACCTGCCATGTACACATTCACCCACACATACACACACATAAGCGCCAGGGAAAGAAAGGCAATCTCATCCTCCCATTATGATTTGATAGCTCAAATTGTAGCAATGATTCAAGTGTGGTCCTGTGGGTTTTGTGGATGAGCCCAGAGCCTGTTATTTCACCACTGGGCACCAGGGGATGGGAAAGGATGCTATTGCAGCCAACAAAATGACCATTAAATCACAGGCTATGAAGCCACTCTGGACTGTGAGAGAGCATGCACCCACTGCTTGGTGTGTCAGGTGTGTTCATATGTGGATGCAGTAAATACATTGTTGCATGCATAGCTGTGTGAACAAGTGGAGACTGTATGAATAAAAAAATTGTATGGATACATGTTTGCATTGCACTGTGCAGCTTGTGTCAGCGCAAATTGCATGACTGTACAACATCTGAAGTGCAAAATATGTCTCCTTCAATGTATTATATGTGTTGATGCTGTATGATGTGGTTAATAGTCCGGAATATGTGGATACGTAACAAAATAATATATATGTTTACATTGTAACTTTCAATCCGATACATAATGCTCTGTCTATCAGTTTTGCACATTTAAACATGTGGGATTGTGCAGATTTTTATGATTATGGCAACAGAGAAATAGTGAAATTGCATGATTCACTGCTTTGAACTAGACAAATAATGTGTTTCCTTAGAAATCCATCGTCGAGAAAATTCTCCTTCTTGAGATGAACAAACTGTCTTGGAATGGTTGTAAGATGTGTCATCACACAGAAACATCTAGTAATGCTATGGAAAATGACATTGCTACAGCTGAAACTACCTACACTGTATACTTCATAGTAAACCATTTAAACCATTTAATGCAGTGATGGGCCAACGGGGCCAGCAAGGCCTTCTCTGCTGGTGTAAACATAATCAGAAACACTGACCTACATTTACAACCTAAATTCTAGTATTTATTCCATGAAATTGTATTAATTTATTCCCAAATTCTCTTAATTTCTTAGCATTTCTCTCAGCTGCAGTGTTTCCAGGACATGTACGTGGATGCAAAATATTATATCCAATCAGATTTCAGTCTCTGTGTGTTACCAGGATTAATCTAATCTGCCCTGGGCCTTCAGAATGATTAGTGAAGGCTCATGTAATTTAAACTGTATAGTATTGGGATTGCTCCTTTAATCAATTAGATTTTAATTTCACCTCACAGGGCCAACTAGGCGGCCTCCAGTGTCGTCAGCATGTATCCTTCGTCTGATTGGATGGTAAGAGCAAAACTCATTTGATATAGCTTTAGCAATATTCTAGCTATTTCATGCTAATTTTAATTGAATTGTATTAAACTATTAATACATTTAAGGTGGATTTTTTTTTTATGCCCACAATGTCTGACGGAGGACAGAAAAATGATTTGGTCTTGGACATACTTAAAAAAACATTTTCACGGCGGACTTTTCCAGAAAAGCTCGTGAGGTGAAGTGGGCCAACCCCTGACGCTAGCTAGCTTATAAAATGGACATTCTCTGCCCTTAAGAGAATAGAAACTTATGTCAGGAATATGACTGGACAGAGAAGACTCTCAGCCTTAGCCTCAATGGACATAAAAAAGGACTTATTAATGGAACTGAAACTCACGGATCGCCTCTATGACAGTCAGTGAAGTTTTCTTGCGCAAAGAAAGGAGCTTGGATTTTTTATATAATTAATGAGTATCTCTGATAAGTAGGCTATGATATTTTTTATTTAAAAGTTGTATGTTTTTGTCGCATTATTAGATAAATATTAATTCTGAACTGCTCCAGATTATGTACATGGCACGGCTGAGGTTTTAGTGTAGAGGTTTGGAGTTGTTTCTACTGGGTTTCTTGCTTTAGTAATAATGGTATTCACACTCAATATGTCAAATGTCTCTCTCTCTCTCTCGGTAATGCCTTGTAATTTTGCTTTTTTTTGTATAGTATTGACGGTTTCTATAATTGTGACATCATAACGGTGGTACGGTGGTATTAAGAAGTGTTATGAGTCAAGTAAGTCCCCACTGAAGGCCCAGGTATCAAATGCATGGCCCGCCATTGTACAATGCAACAAACACATTAATGTAGCACTAATACTAATACAAACACATCACATGTTTAATAGTAAAACACAAAAAAGGACCAATGACTATTTTGACTTTACATACTTTAGAGTTTCAGTATGTAACACCACAACTGTCCCTTATGAAGGAGTATTTTCACAGTGTGTTAGTTGTACTTATATTTAAGATATATGAATACTTCTTCCACCACTGTGTACAATGTTAAACATACATACCCCCTATCTCCAAAAAAATCCTCTCTGATAACATTCATAATACACAGCAGTACAATTATCAGACGGAGAAAAAAAACACCCAACAGTATTATATAAACATAATATCTAGGAGACATTTCTGTCTGTGAAAAAACTGACAATTATTAGTCATGTTTACAAGACTAAGTGACACCATGACATATCTGCATGTTGCCTGAAGTTAAATGATTCAGATTTCAGCTTTCCCTCCTGCCTTATTTTGTTGAAGTAAACACACTGACTCAGTGTTGAAGTTCTCATAAACACATTGTCTCTTGGCAAGTGTTTTTGCTGCAAGGTGAAAGATAATGCCACTCTTTCAATGACGGCCTGATTTCTACAGTCTCTGAGGTGGGAAGGAGCTCTGGCTGTGCAAAGGCCATCCCTCCCTCTACTTCACTCCAAGCCAGGAGCGACATGGGCTGCTTGTAGGTAGGAGGGTGGCTCATTGGGGAATTAGACTGTGATGAGTGGCTACCTTTCTTCTACTGTGTTTAGCACCCTGCCAGGAGCTGACATATTGGGGGTGCGAGACTCCACCCTGTGCTCAGCAGAATGGAGCGAATACAACTTACATTTTCACCACGTGTGGCATCATACTGGCACAGTCTGTAAACCCTGGAAAGTTACAGTGATATTTTGATGTCAGCATGCGGAAGACGAAGCCACAGTGTAATAAAAAGCAAAGTGACACGTAAGAGACATTTTTCTGACATAAGAAAAGAAAGATTAAAGAAACAAAGCTTCGTGAGTTATTTCAGTCTTACCAAGAAAACAAACAGATGGAAGGTTAGAACTCAACAAGCAACAACAAATCTTCAGAGCGCACAAGCAGCTGATGGCTACAATCTACCACCTGTGTCACTGGTTGATATGTACCAGAGGCCAAGTACTTTACTGAGAAGATAAAAATACCTTGGCCCTTTTGACAAGCACTGTGTTCCCATAGAAACAACATCTAGGAGGTGTACAGTAAAGAACATCATTGGAAACAACGTTCCTACTAATTACTAAAATTATTAAATCTTCTGCCATTGTAATTCACAGTGACAGTTCTGTATCCCAAAATAATGAACTTTCTCAAAATAGGAACAGTATATCAACATTTTTACATAGTATCTTAATAATATAACATAGTAATCTTACCATCTTGAATGTGAAAGTGATTGGTTGTTTGTCTCTATATGTCAGCCCTGCGATGAATTGGCCACACCTCTGGAGTGTACCCCCCCCCCCCCATCCGAAACGTAGTTGGGATCGGCTCCAGCACCCCTGCAACCCTCTCAAGGATAAAGCGGTTCAAAAGATCACTGAATAAATGAATCTTATCATCTAGTAGATTCTGACTCAAAATAATTTGATACTGAGAAGTCACAGGTCATATTCAGTTTCATTGTCTCCGAAATAAACTATACGTTGCTAAATCACAAATTGTAGGTGACTTGTAAAAAAAGAGAACTTTACCAAGCTTTTTATTACAGTGGTGGAAATGGGCTTCAATACCAAAAACATCTGAGCTGGTTCAGTAGACTATTCATAACTAACATAACAGTAACTATTCATATTCCTGTTAGCTACAAGATTCCCTCTGCATTACATTGACAAATAGATCTTAGTGCTGTTACTGCATGTGCAGAGTTATTAAAAGGTGAACAAAAGGGCGTTTGAACTGTGGATATCTCCAACACCTACCTGCTTTGGTTCGCTGCAAAAGAACAGGTAGGGGAAAGCAGGGGTGAAGGAAAACCAAAAAAAAAAAAAGGAGGGGTAGAGGCTTAGCCTTATCTGCTCCATGCCTGCATACCTCCAGAGGTATGAGCTTGGAAGGCTTCAAAGTACCAGGGTCTGGCCCTTGTTGCTGCATTACTGTGTTTCCAAAAGTCCTTTATGGTAAATCCACGGGAGAGGCTGTTGTCTGAAGCCAGATGTGTCGGCAGCTAAAGGGCTTCTTCAAAGTTAGTTCATGAAGAATGTAACTAGTCAGAAGCATATGCAAGTGCAGCACTGTCGACAACACCTGCATGGAAAGTCGAAGGTTAAGTTTGACAAAAGACTATACCCAAAGAGACAAAAGTGAATTAAAGAAAGCAAGACATTGTGGTTTGGTTTTATTAAAAATGTTATTTGTACAAGGCTGTTAATTTATATGATTTAAAAGTGGAAAAAAGTTCATCTTCAACCAAAAAGGACATTTTAGTTCCCCTTTGGGACCACAAACTGATCTTCTTCTGCAGTATCTGCTCATGTTTAGGCAAAGTCAACACTTGTGCACATCTGCAAAATGTTTTTATGTAAGATAAAGCATAAATCAACAATAACGATGTCCTCTTTAAGTCCACATTAGTAGTATCTGCACACATGCACACACTCCCATGGATAAAAACCAGAAGTGAAGGCAAACTCAAGTTAGTTCTTTTAAGCACCAGTTTTGACAAGGCTTCCATAACATTTTTCTGGACTCTTATCTTTTCTCACCCTCGAGTCACAAGAAGAGTTTCAGTTCACCTCAATCTCTTAAATCCCGGAGTGTTAGCTCTGGAGAAAGAGGGGCTGTCGGTTAAAGTCCAGCTTTATATGACATATGTGTAAACAAGTAGCCTTCTGGCTTTTCTCCAACATGAGATGTGATGCCATAATTTCTGCCGACAACAGGCCTTTAAATTGGCGTTTATCTAAACAGGCCAGAAAAACAGTGTGGTAGTGAAAGTGACATATGTTAAGACTCAGCATAACAAAGGCGGCAGAGCTTTTGAGGGGGGTACAGGGTTGACAAGTCAAAGGTCTCCCTCTGTGAGGGTTGACAGGGTAAGGATTAAAAAGGAAAATTGCATTAATTAAGTCATTATATGAGGTATGGTTTGTGACTTTCGACTTTTGCAGTCCGTATTTGGGAACGTCAGGAGAGAAGAATGCTACAGGTGGGAGCCATTCTGCTGGTTAAACTGGTTTTGTCATTTTCTCAGATTATGTGTGAAATGAAAGGGAGTCATTTTCCAGGCTCAATTTAGCCCAAAATTATGATTCAATCTAGAGGTGGTCTGCTTGATGATAAAAACAAAGGAAATGTAAAAAGAAAAAAAAAAAAAAAAAAGATAAAGAAAAGAAAAAAGAAGTCGCAAAAACAAATGCAAACAAATACAGTTCATGTCTCCCAATAAAAAAAGTTAGATGTTTGATTCATTCAACTCTACAGGATACGTAATTTAAATGTCGGCTTGTGTTTCTATCCCCACAACCCATTCACATGTGAATTAATTCCCGTAAATACAAGCCCTCTAGTTAGAATAAATTTTCATTACAGAGATGATAGGGAAAATAATAATCTTTGACTCACAGTTATAGCAAATGAAAGATGGTATCTCCTGGTGCCAATATTTTTCCTCACATTTATTAAAATGAAAATGAATGCCTGAGTGTTTTAGAATACAAAACAACTGTATTTGCTGCTACGAGTGCGTGTGCTACTATGGGTGATTGTCTTCAAAGAGGCCCAGTCAAAAACAACAATACTGAAAACAAACAGAAACTGTATTATTCGTAATTGGCAGAATCTCTTCCATGACTTTCATCAGATTGTATCTTCTTGCTGAGACGACTGTCAAACAATCAGACTTCACTTACATGACAACAGACACTTGTGTACGAGCACAACATTAAAAAGACAAGAAATTCAACTCTATGGCCCTGTTCAGAGCTTACAATAGCATCCATTCTGAGATATAAGTGTGCTCTAAGTGCATTTTCCCACCTGATGTCACAACTTATCACCAGATGTGTTTTGAATGATCAATTCTGATCATGTCTGACCATGTTATGTATTATTTTAAGCCTATATCGAATTTGGAAAATGTAAAAAAAGAGTCAGTGCTGAGGAGAGAGATGAGCATTTAGCTGCCTGGTCATGTGAAGTGGAGACTGAACCTTCCACAGTGGGGAAGCCACTTCAGCTGTACAGAACACAAACCTGTAGCAAAATGGAGTATCAGGCTAGGGGGTATTTTGATTTTTCTTTAAAAAAACAAAACACAAAATCTTTCTGGAGCAACTCCAGGCTAAGCAGTAATGAAATCTGTGATTAATTCCCCTTTGACCAAAACGCTGTGTACACGTGAATGAATCTGACTGTTCAACTGGTGGAAAGTGGTTCATGTGTGCGAGGGTGTCTGTGGGTGCCTGCTCCTGCTGCATCTCCTTCCCCAGGGAGTTGCCACAGCTGCATAAACCTGTCGTCTCTCATGATCGGCAGGGCGATGCGTGGAGACACACAGTGACAAGGCCCACCTAAATTCATTAGACCTCCTAAGGACCAGATCCATACAGCACTGCAGGCTGGTGTCACTGCTGGTTACCCTGACATGCACATACACATAACCGGAGCAAAACAAATGCTCTGGATGGGAAAAACATGGAAGAAGACCTAAATCGATCTTGATACACAGTAGGACCACCTCGCAGTCAATATCAGACAAGTTATATCAAGAGCGCGACAGGTATTGTGTTTGATTTCTGAAGGTTGGCTGATGTTGACATTGTCAGGATTGCTCCAAGTTTGTGGGAAAACAACAGAAAACAGAGGACATAAAATGGCAGTGGCAATGACAGACTTGCAAGAAAACAAGGTTTTGTTACTTGAAGGAAAAAGCTAAGTGATGCAACATGGGGATGTTTAGCCCAGAGGGCAGAAAGACAGGCTGGTTAGAGACTGGCTATGAAAATTTGACACAAGAGCAAAAACAATCATAAAAAGGCTGTCCTCAACAACTACCTGAAAAATGCCCTTAAGCAAAGCATTTAAACTGTGCCATTACTAGCTTGGGTACATGGCGGTGCATATAAAGCAGTATCACTGTGTGAGTTACAGTGCTGGTGGATGCTCTGCACATTTTCCTTGCACGACTAAAACAAACCAACCAAGACCAAGCTATAACACACTGGTGCCAAAGTGGGACAAAGTGTAAAAATGGCAACTAAATAAAATCGGCATCCCTTTGTGAATGAATCTATTTGTGTGTGTGGCTGATCCAGGACAGGCAAAGCTGGCAGCCAGCCTGCCTGCTGCCCCCCCACCCCCACCCTCCAACTCTGTGTCTGCTCTGATTAGATGGGGCTTCTTACTACGGTGTGCCAGGAGCTCTGCCAGAGATAAAGACAGACTAACAGATGTTCCCCTTATCTCAGGACCAACCTCGAGCCCATCAACCCCTTAACACACACAGACACACACTGTGGACTAGGGGGCTTTTGTTAAGTCTCAACAGACCTTCTTTTTTGAGATCTCAAGTTCTGTCAAAAAAAAAAAAAGGTCTTGTTTTCAATTATGAGGGTTAATGGTTGTAAAGAAAGACACAGACAGTAGAAGAGGAGTAGAAAAATGCAAAATGTCTTTCTTTGACTGGGAGAGGAAACGTGTGGCCACTCCACCCCTCTGCCTTCCACCGACCACATGCAGCTGGGGATGAAGTGGAATGTTAAGGTGGTTTTGAAGAGGTGTCTGCTTCTTGTCACCTCTACACGACACACTCATTGTTCTCACCATGCACGGCTGATTAGATTATCTCTTGCTTCCACACACACTGCGGGAAGAAGAAAAAAAGAGTTTGAGAGAGAATGCGGGTTAGGTGTGGGTGGAGAGGCACAGAAAGTAGAGTAAAAAAGAGAGAGACGGGGAAAGGGAGGAGGCTCTAAATCAGGAGACAGAAAGATCATGGCACAAAGACGAGAAGCGGCGCTCCGGGCCCCTCAGGGTTTGGGGTCTATGTGTAGGCATAATGAGCAGAGCCAAACATATCCAGCCTCATTAATTTCAACTATCAAAGCCACCTTCTCGGCGCGCCACGCAGCCTACTTCTTCTCCTGTCTGCAAAAGCCCTCACTTGTCACCTAAGATCAAAACAAGCGAGAAGGAGTGTGAGGCTAGTGGAAGCGTGAGCTGAAATAGACACTTTCAGACGCAGAAAAAATTGATTTCTGAGAGAGAACATCTCGCTATGTGCAGCAACCAGAGTCTGGATTTAGATGCCTAAGAATATTTCCAAACACCTGAAGTGGAACAGACTGTTGTAATGCAAGCGGTTAAACATCAATATTAATGAAGGGCATGTCCTTGGGATGGTAACAAGGAGATCCAGTCTGAAAACACCAAGGGTATCAAATAGAAAAGTGCAATCAAACTAGAAGAAGCAGCACCATCTTCCATGAAGTGAGAAGTCAATATGCCAATTACTCTGGGTAATGAAAGCACAAACATCCAAACTGTCAGTGCAGAAATATACTGCAGGGAAGTCATAATCACAGAATGAGTGAAAAAGAAAACACTGAATCCTGCCCATGAAGTAACTAAACTGGATTCATTTCATTAAATAGAATGATAAAACACTGTATTTAGACCTATTAACATTGAACCTTTTCATGGAACCCTAGGGCAACAGAACAAAACAGAAGAAGTGTAAGGGAAAAACTTCGTTTAAAAGGGAACATTGTCTACTTCCTGTGTCAAACATGTTGCAAAAATGGGACCAATGTCACCCCAAGCTAATATTGGTTGCCAGTCCTCTAGTGAAAATTAAGACTTTAACCCATACAAGACCCAAACATTCACCGCCAACCAAAAGCATCTACTGATTTTAATGCTTAATACCTGTTGATCCAATAATCCTACCAATACATGTAAAATGCAGTTTGTCATCTTTTCATGGTCATCAGATATGACTCATTTGGACATTCAGAGCCTCCATAGTGAACGTGGAAATACCATCATCTTCTAATTTGACTAATGACAATGGTTGGAGACATTTGTTTTGAGTTTGGTTAATAATATATTTTGCTGAAAACATTAAATTTTCTTCATAGTTCTCTGTTTTGATATAATAACCTTTGAATTTACTCTGAACTTTAATGAACATCTACATGAACAGTAAATTAAATACAGGAAAATACCAAAATTTCACAGAAAAATGCAAAAGATAATATTACAATGAATAGTGATAAATCACTTGAGAAAAAAAAAACAATCTTTTGGAAGATATAACGAAAATAGTTGTGGGTCTTTAAGGCTTAAGAACAAGCACCAGCAAAAAAATTATTGCTGAGGGTTTTGTAGCTCCTTTCACGGGTTTGCATCAGTATGTTTTTCTTTTCTGCCTCATTATGAGATATTTCTAGACTGAACATCAACTACAAACTGCAGCTACTTCTGTAAAGCAGCAACATTTCACAAACTGGTTTGCTTTTATTTGTGGCTTGTGTTTGTGAAAACACTCTGGTACACACCTCCGGGCGTCCAGTTTCTTTGGCTGCGAGAGTTTCTTCTCACGGCGGCGAGACAAGGTGGTCATTGTTAACATCATCTCTATCGTGTGCAGAGGACCGGCCCGAGGACATCTACAACCACTACAACCTCTAGAGTCTAACATTTAATGGTTTCCTCTAAAATCTCCCTAAACAAAGCCAGCCTTGATGGAAAAAAGATGGCATCCACCGTACTGATAATGTCGGAAGTTTCACATGTCAAGCACAGGGAGATGTTTCATAACGCTGAGCACAGAGGCAGCTTTTGTGGTATAGAGTTAAACAAATATGAAGAATTTTCCAAAAGCAGATGAAGGATAAATGAAAGGTTCCTTTTGTAAAGGAATCATAAACATAACAATGGACTTGCTGTTCATTTGACATGTACCAGCAGAGAACCTGTCCCTTTAGCAGAAAATTCAAGAGCATCATATGTAAATGTACGAAAAAGAGGTGGGGTTTGTAAGTCATCCAAGAAGTCTGGATGAGGAAGTCTTAGATTCCTAATCTAATTACCAGGACTTGATTGTAGTTCTGCCTCAGTGAAGACTGTCCCATATCTCTTCATGTACTAAGCTGAAAAAAAGAAAAGCATTCACCAGGTGTGCGGGTGCAAAGTGGAAAGGCTGTCGAGTGGCGGCCGGTGTCGTGTCATGTCATGTCCTATCTCGTTCTGCATGGAATTATATCTCTACATCACCTCCGAAAGTAGAGAGTGAATCATACTTTCTGCTTTTTCTGTATTAGAAAAAAAAAAAAAAACAACTCAATTTTGCCATCTTGGTTTATTGAAATCTCCCCCTGGAATCCCATCCTGCATTTTACTGTTTGAACACTGGTGCTACCTCCAAAACCACATGCAAATCCACATACCTTGAACACAGTCACAAGTGAAGCCAAAAAGAATCAAAACTGCAAACTTTTTGACTGCAAAAGTTAGACAAGCAGTCAACGATGTGTTTGCAGATACAGCACTAATAAAGTTAAGAAAGAAAAGATTACATAAAATTCTAGGTCATGGATGATTTGCTTATAATCTGACGCTGCTGATGGCAAATCACGTATGAATATGAAAAGAAAGACACAAAGAGGCCTCACTGCTTTGGTCTTTTCCAGCTACACTTTCTCTTTTATAAAGGTAGAGCGCTGAGTTCTTCAGACGTACACGTAAAGTTTTTTTTCACACAGTGCAGCCATGAAACAGAGAATTCACAATAGGAGCTGCCAGATAAGTGAATGCCGAAGTGTGGGCGGTGAGGTAACTGGGGAAACTTGCCATACTGCACTTTTATCAGGGTTTTATAATGAATCAAATGTGACGGACTCCTATAAAGCCACAATCACACCAGCCTGGGGTTTTACAAAAAGATCAGGGATGACAGAGGAGGTCATTTCTTTACTCTTGTCAGGCTGCCATTTTGAGTTACAATGTGAGACGGAACCTACAGCTGTGCAAATTTTATTTCTTAGGATTATGCTAACTACCCTTGAGGTTAATCATTTTGTAAATCATTTTGTTCCACTGACAAATTGTAAAGAGATGAATTAAATGAGTTTGTTTTATCTACCCACAATAAATATCTTAAAGCTAAAAGAACTGAAACTGGAACAAACTGGATACCAAAATCTGCAGTGGTCTGTATTTCAAGGTCTTCTGTAAGCTATGTTATAATACTAACAGGCGACATCAAAAAAGTACTAAAAATGGCGTCAGTCATAATCCAATACATTTTCATTTAAGCAAACTATGATATTCACTGAAGTTAAAATAAGTTGTATTTATTGGTCTAATGAAAATAATATGTGATGTATCCTTAACTTTTAATGTTCACCTTGTGATTTTTCATGGATGCTAATATAATATAAGCTAACATGTAAAGGCCCATTTATATTTACTTTACATATGTAAATAGGTCAAATAGTAAATATCACTGCCTTTATACACTGAACAAAAATATAAATGCCACACTTTTGTTTTTGCTCCCATTTTTCATGAGCTGAACTCAACAATCTAAAACTTTTTCTACGAACACAAAAGGCCTATTTCTCCCAAATATTGTTCATAAATTTGTCTAAATCTGTGTTAGTGAGCACTTCTCCTTTGTCCTTTGCTGAGATAATCCATCCACCTCACAGGTGTGGCATATCAAGATGCTGATTAGACAGCAGGATTATTGCACAGGTGTGACTTAGGCTGGCCACAATAAAAGGCCACTCTAAAATGTGCAATTTTACTGTATTGGGTGGTCCAGGGGGGTCAGAAAACCAGTCAGTATTTGGTGTGACCACCATTTTCCTCACACAGTCTTCTTCATGAATTCTCTGAAACACCTTTGGAGATGGCTTATGGTAGAGAAATGAACATTCAATTCACAGGCAAAAGCTCTGGTGGAGATTCCTGAAGTCAGCATGCCGATTTCATATTCCCTCAAAACTTGTGACATCTGTGGTATTGTGCTGTGTGATAAAACTGCACATTTTAGAGTGGCTTTTTATTGTGGCCAGCCTAAGGCACACCTGTGCAATAATCCTGCTGTCTAATCAGCATCTTGATATGCCACACCTGTGAGGTGGATGGATTATCTCAGCAAAGGAGAAGTGTTCACTAACACAACTTTAAACAGATTTGTGAACAATATTTGAGAGAAATAAACCTTATGTGCATACAGAAAAAGTTTTAGATCTTTGAGTTCAGCTCATGAAAAATGGGAGCAAAAACAAAAGTGTGGCATTTATATTTTTGTTCAGTGTACTTCCACGTGTCTATTGCGTTGGAATGAGCAACTGTCACTCAATCCACCAGAGGGGGCCACTCTAAATTAACATGCTGACCAAATACAAGGGGGAAGAGTAAAGATTTTTGGGACAATCAGAAGAAAAAGAAAGTCAATAACAAACATGGCAATGACAGAGGCGGTATTGCTTATGTTGATACTGGGATAAGTCATAGTCATAAATATGTTGGTACTTTTTCACCAACTCAACACAGGTGCCCTTTGAAAAGTTCCGCCATTTCTAAAAATTATTCTCTTCAAATCTCAACACTGCCCCCCACAGTTCCTGGTGCTACTGCTCCCTTTCCTCCATTTGAATTCACATCCGCAAACTCCCAGAGGACGGACAGAATAATGCACGTAATAAACACAGAGGACAGACAGAATGCTCCATCCACATGCATATTTTCATGATCCGCTCCAGGGTTTGCTGCTGACTCCTCCCTCACAATCCTCACACCTGCTGCACACCGCATACCTGCAGCACCTTGCCATCAGGAGCCCATATAAGGGGCGCCTCTGCTTCAGTGCCAGATCATTTCATCGCATCACATGCATTCATTCCACCACATCCATCCCTGTGGACTTTCTTCAGACCTGATCCTGAACCTCCTTCAGTCATCCTGCAGACTATCCAGTACCCCCCACCTCAGGTTCTAGTATTTTTGTTATTTGTGTTTAGTTTTTCTGTCAAATAAATCTTGTTATCTACTTCAACACTGCCTACATGAGTCCTTTCATTCACTCCACACTACATGTATACATCTTTAACATAAAGCATAAATAGACCTAAGGTTAGTCTGAAGAGGTAGCTGTTAATCAAGACAAGATACCACCACAGTCTTGAGAAACAGTCTAAACAGCAGAATGAGAGTCCACTAGTTCAAGCCAAATTCCCAGGAGTTTTAAGGCAGTTAAGGTGGAAGCATATCTAAATGCTGCTGTTATCACAGTTGCTTCACCTTGCTTCAGACAGTCATTAGTGTGCAGTGAAAGCCTTTTTAACATCAACAGGGGTCATTCCAGTAGCTCTGAGACACACGTCAGTCGGCGAGGCCTTAAGCCCGGGTGGATCGCTTTCATCGACCCCTCTGAGCAGCCGTCAGTGTGACTAGTGACAGAAAACTTCAGCAAGCTACTAATCCCTGTTTAGGCCTGCAAAAACAAAGACAAAAGCCTCTCACTCACTCTTGTTATCCCTCTTGCTGCCAGCCCCTCTCCACCTCTAGCCTGCCCGCCTCCCCACTGCTTTGCATCAGTCACACACACCCACACACAGTTGGGTCCATATGGAGAGGCCTGTCCTTTCCCATTGTCTCCCAGGTTATCTCCTCTCTCAGCACCTGGTAGGGAAGGAAGGATTACTGTGCCTCCTAACTGCTTTAAGAACGCTCCCCTACTCTTCGACTCTCTCCTCTCCACACTTGGTGTTTTGTCCTCCTCCTGTCATGGTCAAGCACCATATGTCTGACGGAGTCAGGCTTATCCGCGAGGGGCTGGGCTTTACATGCGGGGCTGTTGAGCTCGACACTGGCATGTGTGCAGATGAACAGAGTAGGAGGAGGCACAGATGAATGGGCCTCGGGTTAAGCTACTTGACATTCTCACACACATGGGGCCAAATGGTGAACATGCACACTCGCCCATTGCTTTGTGATTGTGCCAACAGTGGCACACTTACCCGTTATAAGATTACAGCTTTAAAGGAGGTTTAGTGATGCAGTGGACAAAAGGGTCATTAGAGTTAAAACAATAGTGATAAATATGCACGGCTGAAATGTAAAAAAACAAACAAACAAACAAAAAAAACACTGATAACAAAAAAGACAAGAGTTGATGCCACAAAAACTGAAAAAAGTAACTAAGAATACAAACAAAAGTCCAACAACTAAGTTAAATCAAATGGAATACAAGGTCTTAAAAAAATCCAAATCATATTTCTTCAATGAATCAAAGACTTCAATACAGTAGTTGAAGAAAAAAAACACAGAAACCTAATTTATACTTCTTCAAAATAAAAAAACACACATGCAAAATTAAAAGTAAACTGAAGTCAAAAATAGAACTGAAAACTAAGTAAAAATACCACTGTAAAAATGTCATATTGCCTCATCGTAAACATGATATCTGCATGAGTCAAATATAATCTAATTCCTGCACCACTTCATCCTATCTTTTATTTTTATCTTTATTGAATGACTTGATGGAAATTACTATAAGTTTAATGCTTTTCACATGTATGAATCTGTGCAATTGTAGTTATATTTGATATTTTTGGTGGTTTGGGATAGTTTTGAAAGTTTCCATTGGTACATATAAATTTTTTATTCATAATATGTTTTTATTATAAAGAGACAACACTTCCATTACATTCTATCAATGTGTGAGTCTAATGAGTTTGTTCCATTCTTGGTCACATGTGCTGTGTTTACCACAGATTGTGTAAGGCTAAAACCACACGAGAATCAATACACCCAGAAAAGTGTTATGTGAAGTCATTTGCTTTCTGATAAGATGGACTGGTAAACAAACACTGGGGCCTTTGTGCTGGTGAGGCGAAGCTGTCAAGGTCTCCAGATAACCTTGTTTATTCCCTGTATGAACTGTACTGTATGTCCCATATGATGCTGTCCTGACAGCCTAGTGGGATTTAAAGCGGAAATAACATGGTGCTATAAAGTTACCAATGCTTCTAGTCTTTCCCTTTAATCTGGCAAAAAAAATCACAGCATTCTATTACAGAGTGCTATCGGGGCTGTGAATTGCATGGAGGCAATACAAAAATCAATAATTAGTTTAATTGTGTTAGGCTAATGTGCAGGAAAGCCATCTAAGCTCAGATCAGCCATCCTGTCCAGCACACAGGCAGATAACGGAGGACGGTTGTTACACCTACGGGCTAATTACAAGCGATTCATCAGACAGATGCTGTGATGACAGTAAATTGATTTACGAATTAATAATCAGGAAAAAAATAATTCTGCCGCCAATGTGATTCCACCGTCATGGTGCCTGACTGATGCAGAGATGCTGTATATACTGCGGGGTCTGATCAGGCTGATAATGCCAGGTGTTAAACATCTCCATTGCTTCTTATTTTCCATTTGCATGACAACAGGTAATGCTGATATCACATTCACTTCCTAACTTAATGTGATATCTTCAAATAGCCCCTCCTTTACTGAAAAGTGACAACAGCGGTTGCCTTTCAAAGGGGTTTAAAACAAACTGCTGTTGTTTTAACCCTCTCTTGCCGTCACTCCAACAAGCACATGACAAAAAAACCCTCAGCACTAAGGCACATGATATCATTAAATCTTCTTCCACTCTTACCTTAATAACTTATGCATCTTGTTTTTAATCCTACCTTGAACATATCTTTTATATGTTGCATATATTTCTTCTATTCGTGGTATAGATTTGGCCCTTTGTATATTTTTGTATATTATATATATTTTTTAGATTTTCAGTATTTTTTTTTGTATATATTTGAGTATAATTTCATGTGATAGGTTTCTTTTTGCAGTCTGCTGCTAAACAGAGCAGAGTAAACCCATGTTCAGCTTCTGTTTCCAACTTGCAAATATGCTTGTTTTTATACCTTATATCACACAACTTTCTTCATTTAACACTTATCATGACATTTTAATAAGTATTAACAAGATGTTTTTTTCAAAGACAGCAAAACTTATCGAATCATATGAAATTTAAGTTATATAGCGCCAAGTCATAACAAGAGTTATCTCATGACACTTTACATGTACAGCTGGTTGAAACCAGACTCTTAAGCCAATTTACAGAAACCCAACAGAATCCTCCAGGAGCAAACATTTAGTGACAGTGGTGAACAAAAACTACCTTGGGCAGACCCCTGGAGGATAGCCATCTGCCTTGACCAGTTGAGGGTTAAAAAGAGAGAGAGCAAGAGAGAGAGAGAAAAATATTAATTTCCAATAGCTGGAACAAATGTCCATAACTGTTAATACTACTACTCCAAGCACAAGTACTAACAGTGGATGTACTACTACTACTTATCCATCACAGTCTAAAGCAGTGATCCTCACTATTTTTTGCACAAGAGCCACATTTGCAGAGCAAAGGCAAGGGGAGAGCAACTTTTATGGCAATATATTAAATCACCCCCAAAAATGAGCACTTCTACACGCAGCTTGCGCTGTGATCTGCACTGTTAACACAGGTGAGCCGCTATTGTAAACAATGATGGGAGCATGCTATGTTGTCATGTTTGATAGTTTCCCCCTTTTTGAAAACAACACTAATTGAGATGAAAGGAGACATTTAATGTGGGTATTTACTTGTTTGTCGCGTAGTGTTCGTTGTATATTTATATAGCAGAATATAAAAAAATTAAATGTATTGGCTGTGTTATCATATTGTTCTAAGTTACCACACAAGCCGCCAATTAAAGCTTGATGGCATGTGGCTCATGAGCCGTGCAATGAGTATGACTGGTCTAAAGCCGACAGCTATGTAATATTCTATTTGTGGATTTTTCTGCTGGCAATTTTGTGTGTATTTTTGGGAGTGATTGGTAATAGAACTATACTGTTTAGGTATGAGGTCATGATGTAAACAACACAAAACAGCAAAAAAAACCCCAAAAAAACAAACACATTACAAACTGACCCAATATACTGTGCAACAAACCAGAGGGACTTGCTCCCAATTCCTCTGGGTCTTAACAAGAAGAAGTAGAGTGTACCATGCAGAGTGCACTGTGGGAAAACACTACTCTAAGACCTCTTGTAAAGGAGCCCTCTTTTGACCAGCTCCTCAGGGCACGTGGATGGCAAAAAGAGAAGGACAGAGGTGAGGGAGAGGTGTAAAGCACAGGAAAGTGGTAGGAATGTTCAGGCAGAGGCAGGGCTGTGGCCCGCAGGGGAACAGGGTGATGGCACTACGGTTTGTTAAAGGTTGGACTGTTGTTAGAGCCAGGTATGGGGGAAGGCGGCATCGAGGTGCACACAGAGCACAAGGAGGTTAGGGGGTCATGGGGGACTGGAAATAATGAAGAGGAAAGCCTCATTCACTTCCTTGGTTTAGCCTTTGGCCTATAATGAGAGCTCTCGACATCGGGGAGCACACTGATACGACACATTTGGCAGCCTGGCAAATTGACCTGGGAGCCTGATGGGTGATTGACAGCTACTCCTCAGGGCGCCAGGGCAGCCCTGCATATGAGTGTGCACGTGAGTGTGTATTAGAAAGAAGGATTCAGACTGACATAGGGAGAGAGAAAGAAAGATAGATAGAGAGAGAGAGAGATGAAGTGACAAGGGGCTGCTGAGGATGAAAAGAGAAAAAAAAAAGTACTAAACCAGCCCTGTAACGGTAATTGCGGGTAATTTAGTGCATTAGAACACTGGTTCAAACATCAAAATTGTCTTGACTAAAAGTGCCTATCACAAAGGATAATTCAGTATTGGTGTGGACACTGATGTGTGTGTCTGCTCATGTTCACTTGTGCACAGAGCCTAAGTGCTGTGAACATGTAGGTGACATAAAAATACATTAAATAATGACTGTTCATATAATATACATTGTAGTAAGCACCAGTGGTGGCTGGTGAAATTATTTTTTGGTGGGGTGCAGTATGCAAAGCAGTTTTCGGATGCAATATAAGCACATATGACCACTAGGATATGTGGAAGCAGATTCACCACTATTTTAGAATACTAATTTAAATTAAAATAAAAACACACAGTATGTGTTTTCAGTCATTTATTTTTTATATGTAAATTTCACTTGTCTATCCTTCAAACATGCAAGTCTTTCCATGAGTCTGTTCTTAAAGTCAGGCATGTCCCTGACAAGTTCCTTTTCGACTGATAGTGCGGCCAGTGCAATTAGACCAGGGGCGAAGGTAGTGCGGGTTGATCACATGGCATTAAAAAAATAGTTAACCTATGGGCTAAATGACATCGTTGTTACCGCCCCTGCCAGGATTCAAACCTTGATCTCTCACATTGTAGTCACTAGTGTTAACCACTGAGCTATCCAGCCACTATCTGCCCTCTGGTGTATGTGTGTATGTGTGTGTATGGGTGAATGTAATGAATGAAAGGTATATAAGCTATACAAGTGCAGTCCATTTACCATTTACTAGTGTACATGCCAGTAGTATTACATACTGAGCTATCAGCTGATATATATTAATATATAGTGGACGTACATCATTTTGTCTAGGTCATTCGGCTCAGAAGCCAAAAAAGTGTGGGCACCCCTGGTTTAGATGAGCTTGTGTGACATTGCATTTCTGAGGAAGGTCTTGATTCTTTTCGGGATGTGACATTTACTCCAGTGGGTGGTGCTTGGGTGCAAACTTTTGTGCCCCTCTTGTATTGGAGGGGGGTTTACTACACACGCACCATTTTTAACAAGAGTTTACATGGTAAAGGGAGAGCCTTAGCTGCACATTTTTGCACTCCAAACAAACAAACTAAATGAAGAAATTAAAGCTGATGATGTGAATCAAGAATGTGACCTGATGCTTTTTGCAACTCATGCTCAGAATTATTCCACATGGACCAAAACTGTATAAAAAATTCACCTCTGTTTGATGTTTAAACTCGGTCATACACCTATCTCCACTATGCACTTTAACGGTATTTATGCAAAAATTCTATTTTACTTTGCACATTACAATCTGTTACACCTTACTGTGATTGTCCAAATTTTTTCCACTTCTCTTTTGATAGTTAAATCATTAAGTAGGCCTATATTTTTCCTGTTGTGTTCTATTTTTATTGTTGTATTCTTTTTTACTGTGTCATGCTGCTGCTGCTCCAACTTTGGGATCAAAAAAGTATGTCCGTCCGTCTGTCCATCCATCCATCCATCCATCCATCCATCCATCCATCCATCCATCGAATGTCTATCTATGGTAACAAGTACAATCTGGTAGCTTAAAGCTCACCCGTGTGTGTTCATAAATCTTCCCTCTGCTTTATCCTGTTTCTGTTCAACATATTTCAGAGCCGTAGGCCTCAAGACCACAACAGACATACCTGTGGACCGATGGGTTGTCTGTGATGCCTGACTGTTTGACAGAGATGAGCAGGAGAATGAGATCTTTATGTCTCTCTTAACCAAGAGGCCATATATCAGTTTGACCACGGTGTAAACACTGACTAACAGTCTATTCATCTCAAGAGCCACAGAGACCCTGACCTTGTTGCATCTCTGCTCATAAAACACACACGCAGATGTGGAGGGGAGATTTGTACCTGATGTGAAGTATATAGATACTGTCATAAGAACACTGAATAGAAAAACAATATTTTACAAAGGCTGAGGGATTTTAAGCTGGTGGCTATGTGTAGCTTCTTGTTCATCTTTGGCAACCAATTTTAGGAACAGGGTTAAATATAACCCACGTTTAACTGTATTTTATATTGTGCTGGAGCCAAATGTTAAATACAGGAACTAGAAGATTAAGTTGGTATGTATAGGTATCTATAATAGGCCATGAAAAGAGTAGATGTTCAAGTTGAAATGTTAGCTTTTGGAGTATACTGTGTGTGTGTGTGTGTGTGTGTGTGTGTGTGTGTATTCTTTACATTCAGTGGCTGTTACGTGGTCTGTTTCAAAATAACAAAATCTTGATGCACAATCAGTGTCTCTAAGAAAAACAAAACCACACACCAATGCAACGTTACCTATTTGAAAATATGATTATATAAAATACAATATTATAAATAGAAGTCAGTTTGCAGTGATATGTGTTGCTTTTTTGTGCCTTTCAACTGAATTTGAACCTTTACTTGGCATTATTTTCTGCAATTACACTTAAGTTCACAAGTTATTAAGTGTAAAAAAACTTTGTGCTTAATGAAATGTTAACAGTGTTAGAAATATTAACATGTACAGTATGTGCTAAAAAAGAACACAAGCAAAAAAAAAAAAAGATTCATTACATGTACAAGAAACATCAGATGTTTACCATTAATCTTTAAACTGAAGTGAAATGTGGGTATTATTCTCTGTAATCATTGTTTCTTCTGTTCTATTTTTGGCATAACATTGTACAAACAAGAAAAGTGAGGTTAACTGACATCCCTTAAGAGAAGTGGATATAAGGTGTAAATGATCTGCAATGTGTTCATGAGACAGAAGCAAAGAAATCATTAAATGTGTCTGTTTTTGATACATTGACTAAAACCTCAGTCATGTCAGTAGAAGGTCTGGTCTCATAAACACTGATATATAAAAACAGAAAAAATTGTTTAAGAGCTATTTAACTTTATTTTCAGTCTAGAAGTGATGTAATGCTATATGAACTCTGTGAACTTGCGTGAAACTTTGTTGAGACATGAAAGCTCCTCTGCTGTGTTTACTTGCCATCAACACACTGTGGGCACGTGGCCACCTAATTAACATCTGCGTCCTGTAAATGTGCCAGAGTGTGTTTTTATTCCCACTCAAATAGAAAACAAAACAAAGTCACAACAACAGGAGAGCAAAAGCATCAATCCCACTGAGATGATGCTAAAAATGATCAGCAGTGCAGCTCAACGCTTGTTACAAAAACTGAGTAAAGAAAGAGAAAAAAGATGGTCTCGCGTGAACGTGAGCAATAATGACACAGTGACAGCTCTAGTTTATATGGCTAATAACAGTGTCACAGCATCGTGGAGCCTGCCTGGTGAATTATCGCCCCTGTAGACTCTATTGCTGCCATTTTTCCTAAAGTCTCCCGGAGGAGCAACATGGTCCACATGTCTGCGGCGTTCTTCTCCCCCAGGCCTGCAGGGATGAGGCTGGCAGATACGTGGACAGTTACACTGATGGTTACGGGCGGTCGCCTCTCATATCTCCAACGGTTGTTTTAAAGACAGACTGATGGGAGCGATGAGAGGGACGGGGAGTGGTAAAGGGAGGTGGTGTTTAAGGAGCGTCTCTCTGGAGAAGAAGGGTTGAGTTATGGAGCGCGGTGGAGACTGGAAACACCTCGCACTGCTCTGAGATGAATAATGGGGAGGGAGTGTATGGCTGTGGCCTCCACGGGGAGGTGTGGGAGGTATGGGAGGGTGAAAGGCTCTTCACTGCAATCACTCTCTCTTTCTGGGCGGTGTAGGTCTGCTCACCTCCCAGATTCCCTTCTACTGGGTTAATCTGTGTTTTTGTCTACCCATATTTATTTCACTGCCTCTTTCCTACTTTTTATTTACTCTTTTTTTTCAGACAATGTAGTTGTTTGTCTCCTCTTTCTGCCCATCAGACTACCTTGTTCAACACTACACTCTTGCTTTACAGGCATAATATGTGTGATTTATATCATGGGGGCAGCCGTGGCCAGTAGGGGCTTGAGACCAAAGGGTAGCCGGTTCAATTCTTCGGACTGGTAGAAAGTTATTGGCTGATGTGCCCTTGAGCAAGGCACTTAACTCTTCATTTTGGTATGGCAATGCCACTATTCCTAGTCTGCAGTGTGTGTTCTGTTCCTGTATGTTCTAGTGATAGGTTAAATGCAGAAGGTCAATTTCGGTGTGTCTAGGTGTGTGTCTACACATGTTATCTATAAACTGACAAATGAAGAATCTTAATTTCCACATCCACATATCATCTTAAGTTTATTTCATATTACTATTATTATAGTATAATACTAGTATCCTACTAGGATTACATATTATGAACATTTTATATTTTGTCGAATAGTGTACTATACCTTGTGCAAAGTATTTAAAAATATATAATTTTATTCACTAAAACAGACTGTTTCATTCAGTCGCCTTAACAGCTTTTGATGAAACAACAAAACATTTGCATAAAATGTCAGATATAGTAAAAGATTATGATAACAGTACTCATGCAGCAGTATTTCCATGAATAAAATTGCATTCAATGCAGTAATCCCAGTATAGAGTACCAAAATTATTCTGATATTTCAATAGTAATCCGCCTCAAGACAATGAGTGTCCAGTGGTTTAGAAAAGTCACTGAACTAATGTTTACAGTAACAGTATACTAATATCTAACTCACCATTAGATAACTATAATAGTAACAATAACCCAACTAAGTTCAAATTAGCAGTTAATATTATGTTAGCTCATGTTTCTTACACCTATAATATAAAGTGAGTATATCTAAATAAATGTAAGGTGATAAAGTAAAACAGGACCTTCTCTATAAATGCCAGGTAGAGATTCACTGGTAACTGTGGTGAGAGAAAAATAAAAAAAAGTTCCCATGAGCCAATGATCCCATTATCCTACTTCATGTCTTTGATTGAGAAACACTGAGAGCCAGATCTACTAAGATCCCAATTTACATGCGCTATCTAGAATTTTGTGTGTGGGGCTGAACCATAGTTCGCAAAGGATTTACTAAGAGTGAATGTGTAAATGACAACAGGTGCAAATGTGTTGGAGACATGCCTATTTAAATGAGGGTTTAGTGTGTTTTTTTTTTGTTTGTTTTACAGCATAGCAAGCTTGGAGAAACAAAAGCATGAAGCTAAATTTAACCCTAAAGAATCAGAGGCATTGGTAGATGAAACAAATAAACTCTAAATGAGCTACTGCAAAGAAGCCATGTTTGGTCTCATTGAAGGAGTTCCAAGTGTGTGGAAACCTAATAAACCTGGCCATCCGGTCCGACATGGCATTTAGGACTTCAGACAGCACATCTGAAAAACGGGATTGGGACATCCCTGCTGCAATAGCTACCATACACTGGACTGACCCAGATGTGAAAAAAAAAAAAAAAAGTAAACTTGCCTGGAGTTTTGTCATTGCAGGTATTGCAGGACTCCTTCTCGTGGCTGGCTCCAAATCTGCTCTGACTTCCTCCAACAGCTCCAAAATAACAAGGCTAGATAGGCGATATGTTTTAAAGAGTGTTTCCTCCTTCATTCCAAAAATGTTCCCATGAGGGTGAAAAACGTATTCTCTGCGTCTTGTTTCATCGTTTCGATGTCTCCTTTTTGTGACAATAACTGCAGCCATGTGTGCGCAATTACACATACAAACCATTTGCACCTCCCTTTGAGACGTGTTAAATATAGATGCAGTTTCTATGAGCAAAATTGTTTTCAGGCTTGATAAATCACTTTGCATGTGCTTAATTAATATATTTACATTTTCTCCTCCCAGCACACGCACAATTGTGTGTAAAGGCCCCATACTGCATATTCATTGCAGCAAACACGTTATTTTGCACCTTTGAAAGATGCAACCCTTAGTGTGCACTGTTTGTAAATCAGTTTGTAATCTTTTTTGCGTGTGCAATGGGTTTGCACACGTTTCTATACACGAAAAGCTTTAGTAGATCTGGCACAGTGTTGAAAGGTGTGAGGGGAAAATAATAACAATAACAACAACAACAACAACAATAATAATAATAATAATAATAATAAAGAAATAAAAACTTTGTAGACATAGCTTAAAACAGCTGTCTGTCTGCAAAGCCTCAAAATACCCTCAACTAGTCATGCAAGTTATTTGCATAAGAAAAAGCTACTGAAAATGGCCTTATAAACATCAAATGTGGAATTATTCCTTCGGCAAAAGCAATGTACTGACTATGATGTGTGTATGTATAACTACAGAATCTATTATACTGAATAGAGTAGATGGTGAAAATTAGTTCACACAAACAAAAAGGACAAAATTTGTTGAGAAGAGCACTGAAGTTGCATTTGCAGAGGCAGATTGAACTCAGACTCCCAGTATCAGGTGTAAATGGACACTTCTTACTGATTGCTCCCGTAACATGTTCAACATTTTTGGACACTGCCGTTTCCTACACCATCAGGCCTAATTTTCTCACACTGAGTTGACTTTGTAGACTTGATTTATGTAAATGTATATGTTTGTCAGAGGGTTGGGGGTGGGGGTTGTTCTCCCAGAATTGTTACTGCAGGAATACTTTGAGAGTTCCCAAAACCGCAGAGCTGTTTCCTCCAAATCTAACTGCAGAAGTGTTTTAAATGCTAATTTCCTTCAACTGCATTGGGAGGGAAAAAAACGACTGGAGCTCAGTTGTAGCCCACAGCTAACTCAGTGACCCTGAGGGAACATTATCCTTTCTGTCACCCAGTGCATGATGGGAAAACTGGTGGCAGTAACCCACAGTATATTAATCCTTGGTGGAAATGAAAAATGAAATGCCAAAATCCAGGCAAATTTGGTTGACATCCTCCTCCATTCATGCATGTAGAGATACTAGAATATGTAAAATACAACTCAAATGTCAAATAATGACATGTCTGAGTAGCAGAACATATTCTGCCAAAAGCATTATACGGCATTGCCTAGATAACTTATGTGTGTACTATCCATAGGCTGGGGAAAAAAATGGAGAAAACTGAGGAAGAAAACCCCACATTAGAGCGACAAAATAGAACAATAGGGAAGTTTACAATCTATGCAGGGTAAAGGAGATCACATGATGACTGCATGATGTAGAATCAAAATCTGACTCAGAATCTTTTTCATTTCTTGTAAAATTCCAATTACTCACAAGCAAACCACAGTATAATGAGTCCCTAGGTTTGTGGAAGGCTTAAGATGTGATGTGATGGCTTTTTAAAATGTATTTATTTAAAATTTTTGTTGTTATTAAATTAAACACAATGCATCTGCCCTGGACTAATATTATTGCAGTGCTTAGACGATAGCTAGAAGGAACAAATAACAAATCTGCACGCTGATGAAGTAAGTACCCCCATACATCTGTGACAGCTCCCAGTGTTTATTAATTACCTAGACTGGGGGCCTACCATGGTTCTTTTAGTTTCACCATAGTCTCGTAATGAAGCAGAAATATTTGTATGCCTTTTTTTAAAAAAAAAAAAAAAAAGCACATAACAGGTTTTGAACATTGTGCACCGTAGCATCTGTGTAAATCTTTGCTTCTTGTACATGAGATTTCTGTAGCTCATAGAATTACTGTAATTCTTTGCTGTCTGAAGCTGCTATTGTTGCCAGTTATACAAACTCTGGACTAAACAAACACTCACTGTTGGTGCGAAATTGACCTCAATACTAACACTAGCCTGGAAAAATGAATGCAGAATGAATGAATGAATGTATCTTTAATGCAATATGGTCTATGAAATGTAAGGTGACGTGAGCCACTGAAAACAAACATGTTTTGGCAGTGTTATGATTCTAATGACATAATCAGTATGTTTCCTCAGAAAAGACCATATGACAAAGTAATCCATTACAGAATATTGTTGGATCACCCAGACCTACTTCTAATTTATATGAATTATTCAGAGAACTTTTTTTTTTTTTTTTTTTTTAATTTCCACTCCCTACGCCCCTGTTGGCTTTTATAGTCCATCTTCAGCCTCTCAATGTCTGCCACTGCTCCTTCTCCTCCAGCTCGCTCTCTTTCAGCCCATGCAGTGAAGTGACGATGACACAGCATGCCATCCTGATTACAAGGTTAAAAGACACAGACAGAGGAGTCACACAAACAGTGGCACTGCTAAAGTCACCCTTGCTAAAATAGAAACGACGTCTGTCAGATGCGGCTGTAATCCTGTTTATGATGAATCTGCCCCGATTCATGAGCACACAGACAGAGAAATGTGGGAAAAAACCTAAACAATTTTAATTACACAGGACATTCTGCTGTCTGTTTGTATTGGCCACCCCCGGGCCAGCAGAGTGAATGAGCAAAGACATAAGTGGGTGGAAGGGGGGGCATTCATTCAGTCACTCTGCATCCCCAGATAAGACGATCACCCAGTGTGTGTGTGGGCTGCTGGGCCCCACACCAAATCATGTAGCAAAAACACAACTTTTCCTTTCTCTTTTTACTCCATCCTTTTAACTAAGCTGATTAAAAGGAGCCCCCCTACCCCCATCCCCCCAACCCAACTACCTCTTCCAACCCCCCCAACCTCCCCACCACCCAACTCACAACCCTACGGCAGCAAGGGACGGCGAGGGGCCCTGACTGCTTCTGCATGAATATTAAGTGCAGGATTTGTGTCGTGGGTTTGAAATTGGAAATCACAAGTTTGACTAATCAGCTTTGGAGGCTCCACATTCTGGGGGTTTGTGAGTCTGTGTGAGTGCGTGTGTGCGTATGCATCTTTTTTGCTTGTCTCCAGTGGCAACAGAGAGACCTTACACGCACGCGCAACCTCCCCCCAATACCCCCACCACCGCTGCTGCCACCGCCACCACCACCACCCCTGATCCTGCTGCGAGTCAGAGTGCTTATTCACTGCCTTGGCGGGGCCAGCCCCCCCCCGTAGCCTCCTCCACTGCATTCACTCCCACCCACCTTCCATTTAAAAAGGGACCCAGAAATAGCCCGAGAGGCTATTAGGAAAAATACAGCCAAAGGAGGAGGAAGCTGTAGGGGTTTACAGCCCAAAGCCATTCAAGGGTACACTCCAGCATCTCTCTCTCCCTCCTATTCTCTCTCTCCCCCTTGTCATCCATCCTTCTCCCTCACTCTCTCTGCCTCCTTTTGTCCTGATGAATCAGTGCTTTAGAGAACATGCTCATTATGGCTTGATAGCTGGGGCTCGCTCAGTATCCCTGGCATTGGTGGAAAATGGGGGGGAAACAGAGAGAGATAAAGCGATGGAGAGAGCAACAGGGAAAGGGGAAAAAAAGAATGTAGACTGAAAGAAAGAAACATTAATGAAGTAGAATAGAAGAAATACATGTTCTTTACAGGCCCATAATGGAGGACAGGTGAAATGAAGGGGAAGGACAGAACCGCCTAGAACATTTCAGGTCTCCTTATGAAGATTAGAATTGAAATTCTATGTGTATTTCTATTTAAGATCTTATTGCCTTTTTATATTGTTAGTGTCTTAGTCTTTTCTTGTGTCATATAGGACACTATCACAAGACAAATGCATTCCCATTTGCCTCTGCCTGTCTTAAATCACTTTTATAAATCACTTTTGCTTCAGGGTTGAAGCTCTTCCCTATCCACTATCTGTTATGGAAATGGCGTTCCACTTCTCACAAATGCAAAGAGTTTTGGAAGAGATGGAAATTATGGAGAGCATTCATTCATTCATTCATTCGTTCGTTTTCCGAACCGCTTTGTCCTCGAGAGGGTTGCGGGGACGGAGAACATTCAGAAGCATTATTGAGAGTAACAATAACATCAATTTGTTCATTTTAGTAAATGTCACACTGTTCAGGAAAGATGGAACTCTGACGCATTTGGAAGCACACATAATATGAAAGTTACATGTCTTACTGACTAGCCTAATGTGCCAAAGTGCCCAAATAAAAAAGCATACAAAGAGCTGCCTTAACAAATATTTCTGGTATCGAGGCCCACGACAAAGCCTCAAACCTCTTCATCTTATAGCGTATGATCTAACAGGACTCACAAAACGAATCCATTGCCCTGGTGATATACGCTCTGACACTGTAGCACCTCGCTGTATCCATGACTCAGACTGTGCTGCGAAACAGATGTCGGCTGAGATTTACTGTGATTATGTAGAGACACACAGAGACAACAGGCATAACGATAGATTACCCATGATCCGACAACAGAAACAGTTTCTTGTTATGGATCCCCAGATAGACCATCTTTAGCCCACAGACTGTCATGTGCTGAGATTTGTAAACACCCATATGGCGAGATTTAGAATTGTGTGACTGCCTACATAGCACAAAGGAGCAAAGGCGTTGTGAGAGTAAAAGCAATGATGGAATAAGATACACTCTGTATTCTCTGTTGCTGCAAGTCAGGTCTTTTTCCTGTATGTGAGTGTATCTGAAGAGAAGAGTACTGCGATTTCTCAGACACTGCTGTTGATAGATGAGCTACCAAGTTAGAAATTAAGCACATACAAAAGAAACAAAACAGTAATGTAAAACCTAGTTATTACTTTGTAATACCTCCAGCCATTACAAAGGTGGCTGGAGGTAAGAGATTTTAAACTCCCTTTTGTCTTATTTAAAAATTATGGTTTTGATCTATTACATTAGACAAGGTTAGCTTTAGATTCTATCTATCTATCTATCTATCTATCTATCTATCTATCTATCTATCTATCTATCTATCTATCTATCTATCTATCTATCTATCTATCTATCTATCTATCTATCTATCTATCTATCTATCTATCTATCTATCTATCTATCTATCTATCTATCTATCTATCTATCTATCTATCTATCCATCCATCCATCCATCCATCCATCCATCCATCCATCCATCCATCCATCCATCCATCCATCCATCCATCCATCCATCCATCCATCCATCCATCCATCTATCTATCTATCTATCTATCTATCTATCTATCTATCTATCTATCTATCTATCTATCTATCTATCCATCCATCCATCCATCCATCCATCCATCCATCCATCCATCCATCCATCCCTCCCTCCCTCCCTCCCTCCCTCCCTCCCTCCCTCCATACATAAATAATATCTGGCATGTTCTTGAATAGATGGTGAGGAACAGAAAAACCTTATATCATTATTTATTTAACTCTTTCGATGCCAGACAGTTAAGGGGCTAATAAGCCTTAAAAGTGCCACAGAATTTGGCCGTTTTTCAGTATTTCGCGTCGTTTTAGAATCGAAGTCTGAATCGTCATCAGAACTCATTTTCTAGCAGATGGGACTGTTTTGACAGATCGCTGTGTTTACGATATTACTACAAAATGGCCATCTAATTTGCATATGATTTCATTCATAAATTCATTCATAAAATTTCCCAAGCAGAAAACGAAACGCGAGCTCTTCCTTGGTCAAAAACCGCTCGGTAACATCCGACCGATTGCTACTTAGATTCAAAACGCACCGGACGCAGCCGATTCATTATTGATCGTAATTTGCATAATTTATTCGGTCGCGCGACCTCAAATTCCCGTCTGGTCTCAAAAGGGGGACACAGAAAGAACGTCATCGAAATGTGAGAAAGAAATGGGGGTGGATGGTTTGTTTGTACACAAAAATGGCGTCTTCTCCAAAGCCGATCTGATCGGCCCGTGGCACTTTAAAGGTTGTATTCGTAAAGCCGATTTAATCGGCCCATGGCATTGAAAGAGTTAATGTAAGTATAACATGAATCTATTGTGTTTAAACCATATTGACCAGTTAAAGTCACTCTTTATCTAATTTATCAGCAGAAATAACCTCTGACCACCATGTGGTGCATACATTAAATACCATTTTGAGTAAGAAATGTTTATAAATGGATATACATACTACAGGACAACAGGATGATTTTATTGTCCATTCATCTTTGGGAGTAATACTCACTGCCGGTTTCATCATGTCATTTACCATCAACCACTCTATTAAGGTCATTCTGTACAATCAACCTCCAGTCTGTGTTGATAAATGATGACTAAATAACACTTCCTGACACACACCTGAGAAAGAATAGGTATAAACAGAGTCATATATATGCACACCACTGAATAAATATGAGTACAATATCAGAGCTGTAAACAAGTATAAACTGCACTAAAATCACAGGCTTTATCAGTGAGTTCTTCCTGCCAGCACGATGGATAAACTACAAGTTCCTACAAAAGGCCATAAAACTAATGTGGGTTTTAATTGACGTCCCTGACTACCACTAAAACATGGCCATTATCCCGGGTGAAACCAGCACAGGTCAGCCTGGCAGTGAGCCTTTAATGACAACCATATAACTGGAGGACAGGGATTATTCTTTATGTTTAATCACGGCCAAGAAGTGTTTCTGGGATGTGGTCTCTCACTGGGACACTTACAGACCATCAGCTGCATATGCTGGGCAGTTGAAGGATGGAGAAGTCACACAGGTGCTTTTAGGTGGTAATGGCCTGCAATAACACAGATCCACACTCAGACACAGGATCCGACGTAAAATACAACTGACAGTATCGCAACAACAGAGGAAAAAAGTCGTCACATTTACTCTAGTGCATGTAGCATTTAGATTTATTTATTCATTCATTTTGAGGGATGTTGCACTTACTGAAGTACTTCTTGAAGTACTTTAAATTGTTACTTCTTGTTTTTTGATAACAACCCCCCCCCCCAAAAAAAAAAAAAAACTTTCACTTTTACATCCAGATACATCCACTGATTTATTATTTTATGCATTCATGCAGATTCTGTTGGAATGCAGGTGGTAACGTAGCCCCTGACTTATATAGTAGTTTATGATCATATCTAATAGAACTTATATGGGAATAGCGTATTGGTGTATATGCAGATGATAATTTATTCAAGCATTCTTTTACTTTTGCTTATTTACTTATTTTTAACTCTGCCAAGGAGGTTATGTTTTTGCCAGTGTTGGTCTGTGTGTCTGTCTGTCCATGTGCAAGATAACTCAAAAAGTTATGAATGGATTTAGATGAAAATTTCAGGAAATGTTGATACTGGCACAAGGAACAAATGATTAAATTTTGGTGGTGATCGGGGGGGGGGCTGATCTGCCTTGGCGGAGGTCTGTGCTCTCCGAGCGCTTTTCTAGTTGATTTATGTAATTATTTAGTTTTTGAGCTGTGTATGTGACCCATTACTGTGTGTATACCTTTGTACTCTGACTCAAGTATTTATTTGAAGCAGTATCTACTTGAGAACTTATTTTTCTAAAGTAACAATACATGAATTATGTCTACTCTACTCATCTCTCCACTTAATGCATAAGTGTGAAAAATGTAATATTTTACATGACAACAATCTATAGATCTGTCCTGGAAAAAAATCTTCAGTTGCTGCAAGATCAGTTATTGCTTCTATACAATTTTCCTGCAGTTAATTAAGAAACTAACTCATATTTTTCACAAATGTAATATTATTTGATGGTGTTGACATACTTAAAACTCTAAATCCTATTGAGAACTATATGCAGCATTAGTATGAAGAATTATTTACTCAGATCCAGGCAAGAGAGAAGTGCATGAAGGCAAAGGAGACAAAAAGCAGAGCTTATTACCAGAGACTTCCATAGCATTTGCTCCAATCAAGAACCCAATTCAATAAGGCTGACTAGGTTAAAATGCCTTTGGTTATTAACTTCCACAGTAATTCCTTCTGGCACAAACAAACAGTGCCAATCACAGCAGCTAAAAGATGCTTATGTGATCCCCTTAAATATGACTCCTCTTTGAAAACAGGCCAGGCTCTCAGACCTTTGGCTCCATGACATCATGTACCCATTAAAGTGGACAAATAGGGCCATGCACTGCCATTACACTGTTGCAAAAACCTAAGAGCATTTTTACAGGCATGCTAGTGGCATTACAATCATCTTATGGCCCTCCCCAAGGATTATCTTAGAGTCCCACAGTGAACTCAAACAAGTTCAGCTCAAGTGGTTGAGCCAAGCACTAGTCCTGTTTTGCTAGCGGGGCCCTAAAGCCATGCCCCAGCAAAGCCAGTACTGAACAGTAATAAACACACAGAGTACCCTCAGGTGTATCCAGGAATAGTTCTATTCTTGCTATATGCGACGATGATGTAATGGCCAGGAAAGTGTTTGTCCACCTCTTTAAAGTAAAAACTACTGCATCAAATGAAAACCAGCTCAGTGATGGTAGGCCGACATCTGGATTATTCCTACTATATCAACCTGCAGAGGCCTGGTGAACAATATTTACTTTAACACCAACCAGGTTCTGAACAGTTAACACCACATCCTAGCATTAAACTGAAGACATAGGGTTCCACAATGAAATAAAGTGAAACAAGCATTCCTTTGTGTACTAGTTTATTCTGAAACTAAGGAAAAGGATAATATTAGCATATTTATTAATAACATTTTTAAAAGTTGTAGTGGGGCCTTAAAAATTGTCCTCTGTGACTGTAATGTTATGTTAAATGTGTGGATCTTAGCTTCCTGTCTTAATTTGGTCTTATTTGTGCAATGTGCAAACAGCCACTGAGATGCAAGAAAAAAATTGCTACCTGATCTGATTATGTAAGAAATACAAGCATAATCTCATTATTACCAAGTGAAAGCAATGCTCATTGTATGCCCATAGGCCAGACATTGTGTTGACATGCATGGACAACACCTCAGTTAAAAAACAATGTGTCTGTTTAACAAACTAATGAATCACAGAGTAACTCATGATACAATACTTTCATGTTGACCAAAGATAACAATGATATTATGATACATGTCATTGTCAGTGTCACTAAAGAATAAAATGACTCAAAAGGTCTTACAAACAAGAACTTCACATTTTTTCACAGCACTGTGTGGTCAAATTCTTAGAATTTTACAACAGAGCTAAACAATGTACCAATACATGTTCCAGTCTTAGCTTGATACACTATAACACACACACACACACAGCCCGCAATTACCATGATCACGTATTATATCTTTCCAAGACGCAGTGACTCTGTTTATTCAAATTTGTAGAGGAATCCATTACATGCAGTAACTCATGTTTGAAAATAAAGAATTTGGCAAAAGTAAAATGTAATATTTTGCATATCCTCCTGAGACCCAACAATGCATTTTCGTCCTTTGTAGAGGACAAAAGTTTGACAGTTTTACTTAAAAAAATGTTGTCCATTGCAAAGGACATTCCATTAAAAAATAAATAAATAAAAAAATAATGTAAAAAAAAAAGTGTCCCAAAAAACTGTTGCATTATACAGTTTATAATCAAGACAACTGTTTAGTGTAAAAACGCTAAAAGCTTCGATTCCTGGATCTCAGGAGGATATTATACAATATATTCCCATATTGATATTCTGTCTTACTCCCATAACACACAGTCCACCTAATTTTGTGTCTCTGTATGCACACTCTGTGGAGTTAAGATTATCTACTCATATTACCACCATGCTAAATAAAAATGCAACAGAAGGCCATTACTTTTCCACTAGTAATGGAAAAGTCATTGCCTCTTGCTGCATTAAAGTTTTTAAAGATCTGTTACTGACATATTTGGTGCCAAACTTTCTAAAACTTCACTGAATTTTCCCATAAACAGCAGAAAAAATGATGGTGCTAGACACTATTTCAGTGCCTCCTCATGAGTCGATCTCAAATATTGGAAAGAGGCTTAAGACAGATGGAATGTGTCGCTCACTGGTCTTGTGGATTTGAGACGTATTCACCCATTCAGCTCCCTGTAATTACAAAGGCTCTCGCTGAGATCCGATTTGCCGCTGGGAGCCTGATCAAGGCACGGGAATTGGAACGACAATGGAGTAGTCTGACAAAAGGAATATGGATACTGCTCTTAAAATAGAGGAAACTAATGCTGCTCTGTGTTGAGTGCACAGGCTCACTGGCTCAGATGTGGGCAAGGTAAATTTAATTATGTGCCCTGTACACACTGGCTGGCTTTCGATTAGAATGAACTAACCTCTTGATACAGTTGTACTCCAGCGACCACTTAGAAAATAGTGTTTAGGGCAGTCTGGTAATTGATGCAGGGGGGCTCTGGTCAGTATCAAACTCTGAGGCCTGTGCCTGTCTTCACTGTTAAGAGCCATACTCCATTAATTATGTAATGATTTCACTCTGTCTGGTAATAAAGAAGAAGTGGCCATTATTTTAATAAAGGAACGACAGTGGAAAGATCCCCACAGAAGTAACACATACATACTCTGACTCTGAGCACAAAGAATGCGTTAGAAATTACTGAAATAGGACCCACTCCACATTGTAAAATGAGAAGTCCAGAATCTCTGAATATAAAATACTGTTTCTTAAGTGTGTGACCACTGACTCAGTTTTAGGTGAACATTCAGCATTTGAATGTGAAACGTGTGGCTGTAAAACTCCACTTTAACAACTGGAAGATTCCAGTGTTGGGACATTCAACTGTTTTTTTTTTTTTGTTCTTTACTTGGCATTATAAGTTTATGTACAGCACAGCTGGTGAAAAAGACATAAAGCATTTATAAATATACTGCCAACAGCAAATATTGTGTGCCTATATTTGTAAGTGTTATTAGATAAAGGGCACTGAAGCAGTTTAATTAATGATTTCTGGGATAAACTGTGTGTTTTTGTGGCACATTTTGTTTTAGAAATAAAGGTTTTAGGAAATAGAAGATAATAAAGGTTAGAAGTGTTAACAAAATATCTGTCAGATCTATGCTACTTCTTTTGTTTTCACTTTATACTTCAGGTGACCTTTACTACTGTGTTTTGTTCCATGTAGCAGATTCTTTTTAGTACATTTTCCTTTTTTTGGCTATTTTTGGATGCTTTCTCTGCGAGCAGTAAGGGAGGAAGCCCTTAACACCCTGGATGCCTCTATCATACTTTAATACAGTAAACAACAACTTTCCAGGTCGCATTTCACTTTGCCAGCAAACAGGAGGGAAAATGCAGCAGTTAGCATCCCTGCCTGACGTTGGCAGGTCATTTTCATGTGACCTGACCATGTGTGCTTTCGTTTGCCGGAACTGAAGAGAGAGATGAAAGCGAGGTAGAGGATAAGGAGGTGTGACAGTCATCTGCTGATATGGTTCATAGTACAAACCCACGCTTTGCAGTCACCTGCTTCTCAATCACATTCCTCACCTGATCTATTTGTGGAGCAGTCGTGTGAGAGCAGCAGCTATGGATGAAAGCAGTGACGCTAGGTTAGCGCAGAAGACCCGTGATTAGTTTATGAAATTAAACAATCTATCATGTGAAGTTTCTCTCACAGCAAGCTCATGTTCACGTAATAGGCAAACCCCAACGTCTGCTATTCAATCAAAATTGATTTCCCAGTGATTGAATTTGGAGAAAGTGTATTTCATATTTGCTAAGAGCATGTTCTCCTATCGCTTTCTCCCAATTAGCTGCAGTGACATTTTCAAAACAAATAACCACAGTCATTGAAATTGTAGTGGAAAACTTGCCAGGCCTTGCGAACGGCTGTCTATTTTGTTAATCTCTCTTCAGTGCGCGACAGTCAGTTATGGTGTCAGGCATCGGCAGCCTTCTGGAGACTTGAGCGGGGATTAACTGTCTATTTGCAGCTGCTGATTGCTGGGAATGAGATGCCCTACGGTGCCAAACAACAAACGAAGCTTCGGCAGCCCTTGGCCATGTTCAAACCCCGCCTACCTTTCTACCTCACATCTTGTGCGCTGGGGCACTAAGTGGCACACTCCCCTCCTTTCCTTTCATCTTCTTGTGAAAATTCATTAGGTACTGTATGCATGTCCTCCAGGCTTCCCATTTGAAGGACGCTGATAAAATACATACTGTACAAGCAACCTTAATCAGCTTGATCCACTTGATGCAGAGTTGAAGGCGAGGTGGGTCTATCTCTCTCTCTCTCTCTCTCTCTCTCTCTCTCTCTCTCTCTCGACCTGCTTTCAGGCTGTTTGCTTTCTTAAATGAACGTAATGGTACAAACGGAGGATAAATTGCCTTCTGTGTGCTCCATCTCATCACATCCATCCCAGAGGGCCCTCTCCGAAGCGGGAGAGTAAAAAGAAAAAATGAAAACAGACCGGGAAAATAATTCACTTGCTTTGCCTGGGAGATACACGTTGCTATCTGTGTAGTACCCCTGCGATAAGGCTGATGTGCATTTGGTGCATTCGGCCTCCTGCAAGGGCAAAAGTCAGCATGCGTGTGTGTGTATTGGACTTCTACCATCATTTTGTAACCTGTCTACAGGGCTTACATGGGGCTTTTCCAGAGCTGTATGACGACTACAACATCAACTACATGCCGTTACCAAGTCCAAAGGATGTCCTACAGACACTGGTAAAAACAGATTCACACACACTCATCCATTACACCATTGAACCCTGCCTTTCACCTCTTCGTCCCCTTTTTTATTCTCAATTAGAGCTAGAGAAGGTACTACTCCACACATTCACTGTGACACTAATTGCACACCCACACAAGGACGCTCAGTGGGAGTAATGGGAAACGCTGGCGGATGTCAGAGACAAACAAAAGCCAGCGCCAAAACACGCTGCCCCGCCGCTGCTGGGAATAAAATGTGATACAGTCGAAGTCAACTCGAAGTCTTGTTTAGCTTGGCAGCCGACGAGAGTTGAGGGAACTGGATACACCAGACAAAACACCCTGGAATAACACAGATACCGACGAGTTGGTAAAATGTAATTAGTCATCACTAATGTATGTGTCTCATTAAAGTAAACTGTTCCTTGATGCTAGACATATCAATTTTACTCCCTTGGGAACTACAAGGAGTGTTATCAGAGACTTATGAGTTGTTATTGAAGTCTTAACGCAGATGCAGGGGTCGTAAAAGATTCATTTGTTTACCAATGAATTATTGAGAGGCAGGATTTAATCAAAGCTACAGATGTTGCAGTCAGAAAGTGTTGTAATCTCACTTTGATTGCATCTAAATGAAAATATAGACTATAAAAATCACAGAGACTGATTGTTGATTGTGGAGTTAATTACAGACACCCAATAAGAGACAGCAAACAATAAAAAAGCGATTACTTCAGATTGGTTCTGTGATCGTCTGATCGAGGCGGAACAGCGTTCTTCATGAGAACTTACTCTCCATCTGCATTACTTTAATGGAGTCATTCTGACAGTACAGCATCGAATAAAACAAAATGATTATGTATCCCAGTTGGTGCGGGACAGCCATTTGTTTTTTCTTTATCTAAAAAAATGATGTGGTGGGTATGACAACGCTAAATTAAATAGCAATGCAATAATATGGGGTAATGATGCTAGAGTATATACTTTTCCTGTGATCACTCTGATTAGAAAAAAAAATACAGGAATTTTCACCAAAAGAAGTTAAAGTTTGTTTGATGCCAAGTGAACCATATAAATGAAGATAAGAGCTGAGTGTATACTTTTTAGCTCTACTCTTACGACGAAGTGACTTTTGCCAGTATTTTGACAGATAGAGCATCCATGTAGAAAAAAATTAATAATATAAAAAACTGAAACATTAGCTTTTACTCTGAAGGTTTTTGAATGTGAATCATCCTTTCTAAAGGTTTAATGTTACATAAAATAATTGTTTTAGTGTACTGGAAACATGTCCACGATGTGGTCCCCTTTAGTAACTGGATAGGGTCCAGCATCCCCACGACCCTCACCAAGACTGGACAGTTCAGAAACTGTATATGTGAAATGTTTTAATGTAACAAACACACATTTCTGAAATTACATGGAGAGTAGTTTATAATATAGGCTTTTTTTTTTTTTTTTTTTTCTCATTGAATCAGGGTAAATATATTTTACATACAATGTCGCATTTAGGGACATTTGTAGCACTGATGTTGCTTGGCTGGTAGTGCACTAACGATAATTTTCTGGGATTCCATCCATTTATAGTCTTTCAGCATTTCAAAAGTTTTGGTCAGTCTTCTTTAAAGCTGTAGGAGACTTCCGTCACTAATTTTCCATCAAATCTGTAAAACCCCAGTCATATCCTAACTATCATGAATCCATAAGTCTTTCTGTAATTACTCACCTGAATCCCTTCCCTCACGGTTAACGGTGAAAAGTTGCAGCACAACCTAATGTTACCTCAAACCACGTGTCCTGTGTTGTCACTGTTCCAGTGTTGCATAAAGTACTGAAAAATCATATTTAAGTAGAATTACAGATACCGAACCAAAAAATGACTCTGGTAGAAGTTCAAGTCCCCAGCTGAAATGCTACTCAAGTTAAAGTCTTTAAGTATCTAGGATTTACTGTACTTAAGTATATCAAGTAATCTAGAATTAAATGTACTCAAGTAATGAAAGCAAAAGTACAAGTAAATGTTAACAACGCAACATGGTCAGATTTTTGTATATTATAAAGTTTATCCAGGATTTTAAAACGAAGTCAAAGACAAGCAGTCACAAAATTGAAAATGCCTACATCACACGTAAAAAGGAGTTGGCTACTGCTGGTGTTGTAAATTTCAGAATTTTGAAAAAAAAAACAAAAAAAAACAAGGAATCCACAGTCTAAACAATTTACATAATACCAACCTGTTTTATGGCATAGCTTCATTCAGCTCTCCCTCAGATCAACAGATTGCCAACAGGTTGAGTGCAGACCGTCGTTTGCACTTGTTCATTACATGATTATGCCCAAAGACAAATAAGCTTCCTGGCTTTGTTGCAGTCCCTGGTAATCTCAGTGGTGAAAACACCAAATTTCCTTTAATTTATTTTTCATAACGAGTAATGATCCAGTGCATTAAAAATGTATGGAAGTAGAAGTATGAAGTTGAGTTAGGACATGTAGTGAAGCAGAAGTGAAAGTAAACAAAATAAAAAATGCCCAATAATGTGCAAATTCTCCCAAAACATACTTGAGTACAGTAGTACAATCTTATTGCTTTGTTACTACACAACACTGCACTGTTGTCTTCATCAATAAGATAATGCTGGAATGATACAATGCACCACCCAGGTATGAACTGTGTAGGAGAAAAGGACCATCAGTCCATAGCTGTTACAGCAGTTTTGTTGGTTTCAGTAGCAACAGCTAGCTGTAGAGGAATCTTCATCTGAAGTGTGAAGTGTGCATTTCACTGCAAATGAGCATTTCCCACTTCACAAGTGGACATTTTAGAGCCTTGAGTCTTTGGTGAGGTGGCGAGTGAGGGGACAAACTTTCTCCTGAGATGAAAAGCCTGACCTTTTATCAGCTACAGAAAATGCATTAGCTACCTCATAATCCAATTTCAAGACCATGTAAAGAGGAGGTTTTGAGTGAATTTTAGACAGGAGAGAGTAGAGGAAAGGCAGCAGTGTTTCTGGAGGAGAGGATCTCGGGGTTCTTTTGCTTTCGCTGCTGCCTGAAGCCGGGCTCTGTGGAGCTTCTGAGTTGCAGAGGACTTCAAGGGCTTTGCACAGCTGAGCTCAGTGAGCTTCCCCCACCTCTCACTCCGTGTCTCGCTGACTCCTTCTCACCCATGCTCTAAGGAGCTTTAGAAACTCGACTAGGTAATGGGAGCAGCAGTCAATCAAATTCCAGTTTCAAAGGTGATGCTTTGTTTCACGCTCGCTTCCCACAAATCCCATCGAGCCTGGCACCTGTCAGGTTGTCGCTCTAAAAAGCAGCATCCAACAGCCATCACCCCAACCCCAGGGCCCTTGGGCAGATGGAGGGGTTGACTTGTCAGCTGCCTGTCGAGAAATGAGGTCATTCCATTTTGCTAGGTCTACCTTTTTTTTTTAATAAGCTGAAGAAAAACAATCAAAAATAGAGCTGTGTTCAGGTGTTTATGTCTGGCTCAGCTCCATGTTTTCTCAGTAATAAAACAGAAATGAATTCATGCTACAGGTTTTATGGTGAAAATGTTATTAATGTTTGCTTTATATAAGGTTTTAACAAAACTAAACACATGAGTAAATCCTGAATTTCTATTGGTGCCTTTCATTTTTACTGAGTCTGACAGCGTTGTCAAAACACCACTGGTGCTGCCAGTTCTAATAACGTGGAGGGTGGTAATAAATTGCCAAATGAGCTCTTGTTGTACCATGATCCCATTGAGGAACAGTAAAACCTGATACGGCAGAGTGGGCAGGATCTCTGGGTGCTTGCAGCAACCGGAGGTCCTCGTATCTCAGCGGGTTTACGGGCTCAGGTCTGACTCATTCTAGCTTTACAGTCATGGTGACCTTCCCATTAGGGCTCCATTACCAAAGGTCTATTAGAGAGAGTGTGGTGTATACCCCAGCTATTTATCCAGCTGCAGCCTCTTCTTATGAACTGCAGAAAATAAACAGCCTTGTAAGCCATGGTGAGTCATGGCTGAATGCCTTTATTATGGCATAAAATGATGCACATGTGTGTAAACAACAGCAAAAAAGAGGCGTAAATGCAAAGTATATGGAGTTACTTGTAGACCCCACCTTTCTTAAAAAAGAAGAACTCCCCACATCAACCAAAGAGTCCCTAAGTGTCTCTAATTACTTGAGTGGATCTAAAAGACCTGTGCTCTGTTTTTACTGAAACATTGTTTTGTAATGACAGCACTGAGCGCTGTGCAGTAAACATACTGATGGGAACTTCGTCTCCTGGGTGCAAGAGCATTGTTTGATGTTTCTTCCTGCTCTCCTTGGGCTTGTGTATGGTGGCTGTCACATGTAGGATGATGGTTCGTTAGAGGGAAGTCATCCTCTAAACCACTGCTCAGCCCTTGGTGTGCTTTTTCCCAGCAAAGACAGACAAATAAAGGAAGGCTGTCAGCTAATTTCAACTCAATTTACTTTCATTTACTTGCTCCCTGGAACCAATTTTACAAGCTAAGATTTGTGTAGCTGTGCCATGTATCTAGAGGTCATGTGATGATCAGGAGATGCTTTAACCATGGTCACATCCCCATATAATATTATTTACCATGCCATAGGAGATGGAGTAGCAGTCAACAACAGAGAGCTGGCTTTACTTTCCCTGAATGCCCATAAGCACATTTTTAATATAAGTTAAAGAAACACAGAAACTTAGTGCCACACATTTATTTCAAGGTCTTTCTTGTTTTTTTTTCATGTTGTGCTGTGCATTCTTCAGATATAAAGTCCTGGTTTGTTGCCACATTTCATACTGAATTCCTCTCTTTTATATTAAACAGCCTCCTCTAAATTATGTTCTTCAATTTCCCATTTCATGACCTTTGAGCAACTTTTTTTTTTTTTCATAAGTCTGTGTTGTCTTAATGTGAGGACACATTCTGTTTTAAACTTTGATTTATATTGGATCTCTGAAAAGTTCCAAATCCAATTTTGCCAACTTGATAAATGGCAAAGTCAGAAATTATTGCATCTCATGTCGTATTGGTGCTTAATATTTGACAATGAAAGTTCCATTAGGTTTAATTTAGAAATGCAAATCACTGTTTATGTTTGTTATGATAGGTAAGTGACAGGACTCTTGAATCAAAATGTGTTTCGAGCTTCTTCTTTGCAAATTGTAAATAGAAAGCCTCTGAGCTAAATAAGAACCAGTGCATATTATTATATCTCAAAGGCAGCAAGACAAATACTACAGGCAAACAGCCAGGCTGGCATACACAAGATATGCAAAGCAGCAAGAGGTGCAAAACAAAAATGCAGTGTAGAACACACGGTGCATATTTCAAATCAAATCAAAACACTCGCAACAGCTAATCCTGAGCCTGCAAATAAAACTCCATACTGTGCTATCACCACCTAAGGTTCAGACCCCAAACAAAATATAAGCTTGTATTTATAATTAACATGCAACGCTAAGCTTTTTACGCTGATATAAACCTGCAAAGGTGAAAATTTATTGTAACTGTGAAACTGCAAAAGCAAGAAGGCAGGAAGGAGACTTTAAGGTTGCGTCTTTTATTTTTTAAATCCAGGGATTTTACAGTCAACCTAATATAAAGTGATGTATTTCAGTTCAAAATAATATTATAGTAGATCACTAAGAAAGGAAACAAGTTTAGTCTTGCTGAAAAATATAATTGCAGCAAAATTTAAATCTGTCTGAAGAAATTCAAGTAAGAAAGTAATATCAAAGTAACAGCATGTGTTTACCATCAGAATTCTTATGTAGAACGAACTTTGTATGAACTGTGTTTTTTCTGTGAATGCCACGAAGTCTACTGCTATTAATATTCCCTGAGGCAATAAAGAAGAAAGAGATTAATCATTTACATGTCTGTCTTATGTAAATGCTTTAATACTGCATCCCTGCTCAGAGCTTATTGAAATGCCCATTGAAAAAAATGAGCATAATATCATGTCTGTCTTCTGATCTGAACACAAAACCTGATTGAACACCAATCAGTATGTTTTCAACTCATTGCCAAGCTTATCATGAGCTTCTGCTCCTCTGGAAGTGGGATTGTTTACAGGAGATAGCTGTTATGACAGGACAAGGCTATCCTGAGGAAGCATGAGGCTCAATCTGCTGGAAGTAACCTTCGCTTAAGGCATATGGATCAGCGGCCTTCGTTAGACCAGGATATACTGGTGCATGGATTTAGCCGGCTATCGGAGGGGCCAGATAACCTTGTCCTATCTACTGTCACTGTCAGCGGGTGTCACAGGATAGAGATTCTACCTCTTAAAAAACAACACACACTCACACAGAGGCGTGATGTCTTAGTCACACATGGTCACATACACACTCCATCTGGCTCAGGCGGTGCAGTGAAAGGTCACAAGCCCCCAGGTGATAGCTGTCAATCACGGGAGGAGGGTATTATCCGATCCATTAATAACATCCCGAAAGGCTCTGGGAAGCCATGAGGGGAGTGATCTCCTGACTTGTCACCACTAGGTATCACCTGCAGGAAGTCAGTAGACCTCCATCAACACCCCATACTAAATAATAACACCAATACTTTCGTCTGTCATATCACTTAGAGGTGAGATTTTGTCATGTTGTAGTGAATAATTGAGGTTTTTAAATAGCTCAAAGTTAGCAAAACATGCGTACTTGACTAACTTCATTTAAACAGGATCTGTACAGGTTAACTTTTTATTGATACAATGTGTAATGTATGTGAAGGAATTTTCATGTGTCAATCAATTTTTTAATTCCAATGTGTGAACAGATGATAATACTCCGCAAAAAGGAGCTCCTTCCCTGCCTATTTTCACGATAACAACCTCACAGAGGGTGAATTTGCCTCCTTTGCTCCTCTACAGTGGAAGCAGTCTACAAAACTAGCTACCATTAACTTAGGAACACAGCTAGCTAACATCAACACAACAAAACACACCACTCCAAAACTCCACATAAATACATGAGTTCATGTGACCGTACAAAATGTACCTTTAAGAATCTTTTAAGACCATTAAGGCTGTAAGGAAGCAATGTAATACCACATTAGAGCACACAAAACATACCGGGGTGTGGTATAATTGGGTTGCATAGTTTGTGTCAAGGGTCACCCCCATGTAATATTATGTGCCATGCCATAGGAGATAGAGCAGCAGTTAATCTCTGTATTTCCTTTACATTCACTCTACAAACTGTTATCACTGATGTAGGCCAATGAAACAGTTGGCAAAGGTGCTCCTTTTCCATCTATGTTATGATTAATTCACACAGTGGAGATGAATACACTTTAAATACAGCTATTAAGGACCTGTGGAAAACCTGTTTAGAAAAAAAGTGCTCCTTTCCTTTTCTGTTATTTTTTTCTGATAATGCTGAAAAAAAAGTGAACAAATAAATATATAAAAGCACATTAGATATGCTGGGAAAAACTTCACTCTGACTTTGTCATTTTGAGTAGAGCGGCGCTAACGCCCTGCATGGCATTGTTGTCACATCAAATATTCTTGTTGACACGCAGGTTATGAGTGATACATCCCGCAGTGTACAAGAAAGCTCAACACAGATGCAGCGTGACTGTCTGAAAAAAGGTGCGTACGACACCAGGGAGGATTACCTGTGACCCGAGGATAATGAAAAAACAAAGACAGACTGACTGATATTAAATTCTAACACATGGAGAATTACTGATACACTCCTGCTGCAGTTTTACTTTGCCTGCGGATTCTGTCTGTAGTATCTTTTGGGGGCAAGGCTGGGATAAAATCCAGTGTGAAATTCATTGTGTTTTCCACAGGTGTTACATGTGACAAGTAAAAATGAACAAATACACTGAGGCCGCACATTATAGATGAGGTGTAAATGAACTTGCATGAACACAAGGCACAAAGCTAGTTAGTTTCACATGAGCAGCAAAGCTACTCCTGCACTAGCAATGTTTTTGCTGGTTATTCTTACCTGTCTGCAGCTGCAGGACGTCCATTGCGTGGCTTGTTCACCTGGGCGTACAGGGCCTCCAGTGGGGGACCGTTGCCTTGAAGGTTCAAGGGGACGTGAGGGCTCTGAGGGCTCTGAGGCAGGTGGTAGTGGTGGTGGTTGCCGTAAGGGTCCATGCTGCTGCTGTCTACTGACGAGTCCAAAGATCCGATGCCAGCATAAGTGTGCTCCTCATCTGAGCTGAAGGTGCGGCTGACAACGTCTTGGATTTCTGCGTATTCCCTCTCCTTCGCCTGCCTCTCCCGAAGTTCCCGCGTCTTGGCCTGTATTCTGCAACAGACGTGAAAGAACAAAAGTGGAATATATGAACAGTGTTTTAGGTACAAAGGATGAACAAGAATGGGAAATCTAGTGTAATTTCTTTTGCACTTATGTTCAAACACTCACAGAAAGTCTTTTAGATTGGAGACTATTAGCCTGATGAATGCTCTCATTTTTAGAAAGAAGCAAAAAAGGGAAGGATGCTCTTGAGTCTCTAAAAATTATTGTCAAGTGCCTTTCTTTGTGTTTGGGTAAAAGTTGAAATTATGGCTAACTGTAGTTGTTGCCAAGGGACCATGTGAATTTTAGTGTTGGTAATAGAGTCTCTCTAAGAAGAAATAAAAGGATCCAAAACCTATTTGTCATATTAGGAATCATACCCACATATACTTTGGTATAGATACTGCATGGATAAGCCTACTCTGTAAAGCAGGGGTATCAAACATACATCCCGTGGGTCAAAACCGGCCCGGCAAAGGTTCCAATCCAGCCTGCGGGAAGAATTTATGAAGTTCAAAAATTACATAGAACATATTAGCAGTCAAGGGTATCAAACTTGTTTTAGGTCAGGGGCCACACACAGACCAATTGTGATCTCAAGTAAAATAACTGCATAATAACCTATATTTTTGCACTGAAACAGAGAAATATTTGGAGTGGTCATTATTTATTGGCTATTATGCTATTATTTTACTGGTTCGGCCCACTTGAGATCAAATTGGGCTGAACATGGCCCCTAAAGAAAATGAGTTTTACATTCCTGCTATACAGCCTACTCAGTTTGGCGTGAAAAGTTCAGCATGGAACTTTTCATTCCAAACTTAGTTGTGGTATCTCTTAATAAAAAAAAAGCAGAAAAAAACTTGTCCTTTGTACAAAGAGAACTTATGCAGGATTATTCTAATATGGGCTCCTATCCTCAGTTGGGAAGGAGACAGTGAAACCTCCTCTTCCTCCTTCCTGCCCTTTCCTATGCCTCCATGCTGTTCCTCTCTGCAGGATCACTTCCACACAACAGAGCCTTTCACAGGCCTTTCCTGCCTCATAGAACGGTTCCATGTGAATGTCCATCTGTGCACAGCTAACAAGACTCAGCCCTGGTGCTTCATAGGAGTAAGGAGAGCTGGCTCTTCAGGAGAGGAGAGGGCTGGTGGACAGTGAGGAGTGAGAGTTGACCTCCCACTGTGGTGGCCCTGGCAGCAACCAACAGGCCACTCACTGGTTCCAGATGTAGGCCAATACACACCCACACAGACAGAATGCACGCTACCTCCCACTGGCGTTAGACTTCCCTCTTACCTCAGGTCATAACCGACCTTTGAACCCCCCACCCCCTTTGGCTGCTCCACACATATACTTGACAGAGTTGGAATGGGGCTAGAAATCCCCCCAGCCCTACTCTCTTCCCCATGTCTGTGTATTTTAATAACAGTAATCACATTTCAAACAATCACCATTTTTCAGAGCCGGATTAACCCAATTCCCACATCCTTCCCATAGACTGCCTTGTTTATTTTTAGCCATCCAAAATCCCATTTTCTCAGTATTATCTGCAGAATGAGATTTTGATGGAGGCATGATGCAATGTTGCATGATATGCAGTCATCTATAAAGCCCCTTAAGCTGGTACCAGGTACAGTATGGAAATGATCAACTCAGTACGGTCTCACTTTTAGTTTGTGTTGTTAGGAAACAGAAAACAAGCTGCATGGGACAAAAACAACCCTAATTCCCAGAAGCCCTTTCACCTCCCATCTGGCTAAAGTGATGTCAGATCTCTGCCAGGAAGGACTAGACAATAATGTTACAACAGGTTCACGGAAGTCCACTGGGACCCCCGGGCATTTTATGGACTAATCAGATTCATAAAAACGGCAATATTGACATTTGGGACGAGATAATGGCCTTGGCTAGACTGGTTACATGATGCTAAAAGAAAGAGACTTCTCTTCCAGGCCTCAGGAGTAGGATATAGCAAAAGCTAATAACATGTGCTTTTGAATAAAAGGATATTTGGGAGCAAAGATGGCAAAGATGTGAGTCATACTGTCATTACCTTCATGTTGTACTGTGATTTGATTGCTTTTATGCACTCATCACCTGTCCAAACAGACTTTTCTTTCAGTTCATCACATCCTTCACATGCATCCATATTCACATCATCTAAATCTGTCAGTCTGTTGTGACTTGGTCTGGGTACCTTGGACAGGTGTCCGCAGGGCCAGGGATCTGCATATGAAGGATGTTTTGGTGAACACCGCTATAAGGCTACGCATGGAATCACAGAACGAAGCCGCATCCTCTATTGAATGTGGATAATAGAGATAGAAGATGTTTGTACATTTTATGAACTATTGACACAAATTATTATTGTTATATCTGTGTTTTAAAATCCTTGTGTATGTATGTTTGTATGTATGCATTTATTTATTTATTTTTAATACAGGAAATACATGAGGTTACAGAAGTACTAGACTGAAGCACAAATAAGTGCATCTTTAAGTATCACAATCCTGTATTCATAAAATAGTTTTGTTTTGAATTAATATTAAATCATTGTCATTAATCATATACCCTCCTCGTTCTTTGGTTTTGCATCCAAATTTTAGCACTTCTTCAGATTTTGATGGTGTAGGAGGGTGGATTTTTATAAACGCTACATTCAGAAGTATACGGTACATTTTCTAACAACTAAAGACAGGGTTGATATTTAGACATCACATTCTCACTCTGCAATTTCTTCAGTATCCATACATTACATCCTCACACACCTGCTCTGTTGCTTTTCTTGGCCAACCTGCAACTGCCGCTCCTCTAACTCCACTCGTTCCCTCCCTGTTTCTCTGGAGAGAACACCCCCGCGCTCTGCCATATATACTCCATTAGCCAATTAATGGCCCAGCATGTTAACATTGAGGAAAGTGCTGCCCACACTAAACACATTATTACTGTACAGCCCCAATTACAAGCCCTTCTCCTCTCTTCTCTTAGTGGATACTACATTGGAGAAGAGCAGACAGTATAACAGCCTTGGGAGATTTCATTTCAGAGAGGGGACGATCAAGTCCGAAGCATCACAGCAGCCCCTTTGTGGATTTTTAAAAATTTTTTAACTGCATCAGTGACAATGAAGAAGATAATTCCATTATGTAACTACTTCTTGGTTTCCTGTGCCTCAATGCTATGTTTTACTGTATGTTGTTAGAAGCTGATTCAAGCTTTAGTGTACCTTTAAATAATGTAAAATGAGGTTTATTCCTTCTTCATAACAGAGTAGTGAGGTGGTATTTCCTGCTGGCTAACAGAGAGTCTAGACACTCTAATGCTGAGGCTTTCAGGGCAGTTAAAGTTCAACATCTGATCCACTGACTGACCATGAGTTGAAGTGTTTTTGTTTTGGCTACATGATTCTTACTTTTCAATCATTTTCTATTCTCACTATTTCATCTCTTGTCTTTCATTTATCAACCCAGTTGCCATAAAATGTTGTCAAATTACATGAGGATACATACACTTTTTCAATATGTCTTATATCAACATTTCTTCACGCTTACACATCTACATGCTTTTAACAGCATATCTCAGGCATTGTGTTTATTTCTCTGTTTCCTAAAAAACACTTTTCCTTTCAATGGTCGCTGGCTGCTCAAAAGCCAAAACCATTGGCTGGTGAACAGGTTGTTGGTTCAATATTCATTAAACACTTACAGTACTTCTCATATATGTGTCTCAAGTTACCTAAGAACAACAAGTAGGCTTTTACAGACATAGGAAGTTTGAACGAACGAACAAACCACAGATGGTGCCTAAATTTCATTTCTGTGTCAGGTTGCAGGAAAGTATCATCAACCCAACCACAAGAAATGTTGCCCGTTTCTCATTTCTGCAAACCACTGATGTGTTTTTGAACCAAAAAATAATAATTTGATATCAAAATTTCAAGATATATCAGTGTTTTAGTGCTTTTGCCAGTTTTCAACACATCTTTTAGAAGACACATTCATATGTAACCTGATTTTTGCAGATTTGTGATAATACATTTTTTTTTTAGAAATAAATGTCTCATCTTAATATTTTCCTAATCCTAAATGAAACACTTGTATAGCCTCAACTTAACAATACATAGAGGAGACGCAAACCTAAATTTTATTTATCATCATTTAGCATCTGCACCAACTATTTCCTGCCTAATGAGAAAAAGCAAAACAAGTAAAATATCATTTAAAATCCTATAGTATGGATATGTAAAGCAAGTATCGAGACATGTTAACATGACCTGTATGTTTTGCTTGCATGTTGAATCCATTGTTTGCAGAAATGCCAAATTGCAACTTTTCTTTTTAATGACTGGATTGCATTAACACTTACTAAAGTCTGAACATTGCAACTGAACTTTAACAGTGTTGCTACTTTTGTGTTAGGTTATTACAATATCTAGTAATTCCTTTAACACTACACTGGGGCACTGAGAGGCCGAGTGTGAACTGGTAACAACATATCAGCTCACCTCGTCCTTCCTCTTCACACTGAATAAACCTCGCTGTTTATTTAACAGTGGTGTTATTTTGGACCAAAGAAGCTAGCAGACTCCATCTCCATATGTTTGTCAATGTTTAATCTACCCAGGGGAGGCAGAGGGGAGAAAGAAAAGAGAGGAGGGGGCTGTCTGTAGTCTCACACTCATTTTGAAGTCAACACACTCAGAAGTTTGAAAGTCTGCCTCTTCAATATGCATTGTTACCGTGGTGGATGAAACAGAATGTATTTGCTCTCTTACTTTCTCAACCAGGCGCCTTGAATAGATTTTTCTTTTCAATACCCCCTCATCAAAACATGTTCTATTGTTCTGAAGTGCAGATGGAGGGCAGAATGTATCTGAATCTAATCAAAGTGCAGTAAATGAGTCGCCGCACAGCTGCCGTGCAGAATCACAAACCTCCAATTGCCCATCTTTTGTGTTGACACTTGGCCCATAACTGCATAATGCAATCACAGAGATAATTGTGCAAGTTTCAGGGTGTTAATTCATAGTGTTAATAATCGCATTAACTTGCTGTAGGTATCAATATAATTACAAATGTAATCACACTTCCCAATCAGCCAGTCTGAGCTTCCTTTGAACTCAACTATGCAAATGAGACTCAAATAGAATACTGAAATAATGAGATGGTTTGACAAAGTAGAATGATAACGTTGGTACTATGATCACTATTACAAAAACAGAAAGGGAAGGATCTGCCTGCAGCACTAAGTGTCTGAAATCTTAACGTGTTATACCAGAAAAGTACTTCCTCTTTATTAAAATACATGAAAATATTACACCTGATCCTGGTTGTGTGTATGTTAAAAGCACATTGTGCTAGCTGACCTACTCCAGAAACACTGGTCAGGTTTTGTTTGTCTAGAGTCAGCAGGATGTCAAACAACAAACAAAAGGAAGCAGACCACTTTTGAAGAAGAAAAAAAAAAAAGCAGTAATGTGTTCTGCTGTGGTCTGGGGAGCGGGAACAAGACGAGTGGCAGTGGAGTGCTGGCCGCTGATTAGAAGCCAACCGGAGCCAGGCAGATAAGAGAGAATGGACATCATAATCAGCTGCCACAGAGAGAAAGACAGGGAGAATGGAGTTCAGTCCAGGCAGAAAATGAAGAGGGAACATTGTCAGGTTGTCTTTGTGCGCTCCTCACTTTGGCTGGGAAAATATAGTTTCAGGGCTAGCATGTGCGGAGATAAGTCAGAGACTGATAGAAAGTCCTGCATCTCTGTCTTCTCCCCCATGGCCTTCTGTGAATGTGGGCCAAGGAAGCTGCTGCTCTCCAACACAACCAGGGTCCAATCACAGAGTTTGTCTCTACACTCATCTCAACATAAGCCAGTCCGAGAGGGGTTGCTACTGGCTGTAGGCATAAAGAAAACAGAGTAATGGTTGCTGCCGGACGAAACAGAGATTTAGATCAGTCTAACTGCAGGTGTTCATTTTGCCTTGATGAGAAATCACAGGAGGTTGGTAAAATCTGCCAGATTTTTAGCAAAACAAATGCTGTTCTTCATAATTTAGTAGATGCGCTGTACTACACCCAGGCAATGAAGTCAAACTTTTATGTACTCTTTTCTCAATAATCCTCGATGATGATCAATACGAGGCTGACAACACATCAATTAGAGGAGGTGTTTTTACTTAAAATAAATGGGTTGCATCTGTGAGGATCGTAGGCCACACCACAAATTACCTTGCTCATATCAAGGTCAAGGTTTTAAATATATAACCATAGCTGCCTTATTGCAGGGTAAAGAGGGCAGATTTTATGAATTAATCTGTCTCACCTCTTCGATGACTCCTATTTTGAATCGCTAAAAGCCCCTGTCAAAACGGTCTGCCTGAATTAATGATCGCTAATGTCAGCCGAGCCCAGAGTTTGGCTGCAGCCCATCCCGTACCGTGCTGACATACAGAGCGAGATGACGACTGCCAGCTTCGGAAACCTGTTACGGCTTCGATTCATAATTTCATAAGCACGCTCTAAGTAGTCCCTGCGTCCGTGGCAGCTATGTCATCAATCACAGCGCGTGCCTTAAGCAGAGAACTACAACAATCAAATGTAGCACCTTGGGAGTGTAATACAGTATGGCAACCAAAAAATACAAGAAGTAATGGATTTTTGAGCTGTCGTTCTGCTGAACCTTAATGCTTTGAATATCGACTAGGCTTCATGGCAGGTTGGTTTATTATTACCCTCCACGATTTCCCTCAGGATTCCCTTTCCATTAAGCGAAGGGACAATCCCGGCCTGGTTGAGTGATGGGATTGGGGAACAGGTACAAAAGGAAGGAATTAGGTTGCCCTCCTGTGCAGAGAACTGGGACCGGAGCTCACACATGCAGAACGGACACAAACAAGGCAGGGAATGAGAATGTGCCGTGAGACAAAGTGGAAGACAAAGAAACTGGGTGAGAGTGGAGGAAGGAAAGAGCAAGAACAGGCTTTAAATATGTTTGTGGGGAGGGGAAGGTTGTGAGGGCATGTAGTCTACATATCGCATGCCCAATGTGTGTATGTGTGTGTAACGATTCTGCTGCTTAGCATCATTTGGGAGCTGCTCAAAGCAGACAGATCTGGATGGAAAGCCAGGCCCGCAGGTCTCCAGGGTATGCTGAGGGAAATGTGTTGGGCCTTCAGCCAGAGGGGGGTTTGCAGCCACAGTCGAGCAGACCTTCACTACAACTCATAGTTAAAAAAAAAAATGGAAACAGAAAAGTGCTACAGCTCTTTGAGCAAGGCTTCCAGATGTTCCATTCAGCAGGGAAAGAGGTCCTTTGTGAGTGGTTCTTGTGCACATGCTTGTTTGTGTTTGTGGTACCGTGCATTTTTGACAGCAATCCATTTCTCTCATCCTTTGCCGTGAGAGGGAGCGGTATCAAGCCCTATTGTTTCTATTCAATTAGCTGTCATTACCAACGGCAGTTTGATAACTGAGTTCATTTGGCTGGTGGAGAACAATGGAGGCAGGAAGCTGTCTTTTCATTCACCCTGCCACCAATATTGTCTTCCCTACTGGAGAGAATTAAATACGGCTGAGGGATGAGGCCCGGCAAGAGCAAAACTCTACGCCTCTCCTTTTTCTTTATGGACAGCCCCGTTGTCCAAAAACACCAGAGGACATAGAGCCAAGGGAGCCACATAAAAGGGACCAGTGTATTCTTGAGCGATTAACAACCTGGGTGAGCTGCAGGGGAAGACAAATGCAGAGCTACATTGATTTCACTATTATAATGAGCACCATTCAATCATGCCAAATCCACAGGGGCCTACAAGCACCATTAAGAGGTCAGTGCCTCTGAATGGTACAGGCAACAACAATCCATAAATGATCTATTTAATGTACTGATATAAAAGAAAAGGACATTTCACAAATTGACATCTGAGTGCTTTCCCAGAATTTTCCAACCTTGCTTCGCCATTTTGTTAATTAGGTAGTTTGCTAATTTTCCAGTCAGCAGTACTTTTTTTTCCCTTTGTTCAGCTGGGACATAATTGTTTGGGCTTTTAGCAAGCCAAGGCTGCCTCGAAGCACTCACCTCTCTTGTTCCAGCTTCATCCGCAGGGTCTCCTCCTCTGACGCCTGCATGTCTTCGGCTTTAGATTTACTGGAGCCCTTCCTCTCCATCCTGTCTCCCGGACGTTCATCCTTCCGGTGCTTTCCAAACCTGAGCAAAAGAGCAAGGAGAATTTAAGTGCAACCCAGGCTTATAATAATTTCCTTCCCAATTCAGACTTTTTTCTTCTTTTCTTTTTTTTCCTTTACAGTGGCACGTCTCTTCCTTTGTCTGGGAAATACTCAGAAGGAAATTAAAGTGTCAAAACTGTCAGAATCTTCAGGTAGGGTTTGTACTGGGGAGACAGCTCAGGAAAAGTCTCCTCGGGCATCCATTCGTTATTGAAAGAATAACTTGTCCTTTCCCATATAAATGCAATCAAAATGCATCAAGCCATATCAAAAGATAACTCAACGTACAGTGAATTCCCTCTTTGCCAAGTCTCTATTCAGGACAGCAGAAAAGATTCAGTGAGCAGTGTTAAAATTGAAAAGCAAGAAAATTGCAAAACTCCCTTCTTTTTTTTTTTTTTTACAGAGAGGATGAGCTCCCTGTTTCCTCCCTGAGCTGTAGAGTTTACTTAGAGTGATGGGAGCAGTGACAGCTCATGATTTAGTTTTGAGCGAGCAAGGGAACAAACTACCCGCAACTGGGCGAAATGTAAGTGAAGCGAACGGCCCGAGCTCGGCTGCATCATTTGTAACTTTCTAGGCAGCGTCGCAAACTTTTACATTTTAATGACGGGAGTGACACACCGGTGGCGGTAAATCCGTGACAGCTTTACAGCGAGGTGAGAATAAGCCAAGCCGATGATCGTAAATTCCTCTGGTCGGCTGAGCCTGGTGCTGGGTGAATAAATGACTGGAGACTGACTGAGGTGTGAGAAAATTATGAGGAATGGAAAAATCGAGGGAAACGTGATGCAGCTGACAGGACAGTTACAGGACTGCACACTGGCAAACACACAAACAATATACGTACAACTTTATTATCTGACTCCACTCGAGGATATTACTCCAAACAATGCCTGTGACTAAGACCATGCCAGCTTTACACATGTACTGAATTTAGACTGTCTGATAAGACAGAATAGGAAATATTAGGAATGTATTATGTCATTTCCTTTAGCTTCCTCCATTCCACAATGATGCCAGCTGTGGAGGAAGTACTTTAGTTGCATACAGAAAACGGAAGTATTACAGACAGAAATCAAGGAAGTGCAGATGATGGTCACCTTATAAATCAACATAGCACATCTGTGCACCATATACAGTCATTTCAGTTAAATTAAACTCTTTACAAAAGGCCACATCCTTGCCTTTGGTGAAGCCTTGCAGGCAGATCAGGAAATCAAAACAAATGCTCTATATAAAACTCAGTTGTCCAAAATGTTTAACAAATTATAGATGTGGAATCTAACTATTACACTATGCACAGATTTGACATATTTGAACACCAATTTTCTCCTACCTACTGCTTCTACACCATGACATCTCAGAGACATGGATTTTTGCTCTGCTATATGTGTCTCACTTGCTTTTGAGATTGCTGTTTTTGATGCCTTTCTGTGCATCTCAAAAATGTGCTGATTTTGAATATTTGTGATAAAGTGAAGGATGAAGTGTTGATTTATAGGTTAAATTAATAATTCTCCTTCTTTGTAGGCTAAGCAGACTCTAAAAACCCTCTCAGATTTGTTGCATATAAACCACTGTTGCAAAGCTTTTCTGAGTGCATGAAAATTTGAAAGATATGTGGTTCTCACCAGACAGTGATGCTATAAACATTATGACGACCTAACATATAACAAAGTTGTAGATTAAACTGTACAAGAGTATATAAAGCAACTAAACTGTGATGCAGAGGAAGTACAACAGCAAAACGCAACATATGCATGAAAAAAAACATTATATATGCTAGTAAAACAATGACTACAACTGTTTTACTGTACAATGAACTCTTACTTTCCATACTCAAAGTATTTCATCTAAAACTTAATGTTTTGAATTTAGAACTTTGATGTTCAATGGAATACTTTTCTAATGTGGTATAAGGACCCAAATACTTGCTCCACCCTAGTCACAAGCTATAGCTTTAGAAACAGGTCTATATTTCTTGTGACAATGCACTTGAATTGCACTTGTGAGACACCTGAACCACACCATTGCTTGCAATACAATTTAAAATGTAAGTATGTATTTTTGACAGAAAGTGGATGATTATTGTTTCATGTTTATGCTGTTTAGCAAAAAATATATAATTATAAAACTGACCTGCTAATAAATGTGAAAATTCCATAAAGACTTCAGTGATGAAAAAAATAACACATTTGCATGTTTTACAATTAAGACACTGACTCACAGTTAATACTAGGGATGCACCGATATCACTTTTTTCCAGACCGAGTACGAGTGCTTACATTTGAGTACTTGCCGATTCCGAGTACCAATACGAGTACTTAATAATCCCATTCCAGTTCTTCGTTCCTTTTGTAAATGTGCTTTATTGTCGTTGTCATTAGTCTGACTGGAACAAAGTGCTGCTACTTACATCTAATGTGTTGGAATGAGCGTTTCTCAATTAATCCACTAGGGGGCGCTGTTCTTAATTAACCATACTGGACAAATATGACAAAGAAGAGCAAAGGTTTTTGAGAAGAAGAAGAAGAGAGTCAGTAATAACAAACATGGGGACGACAGAGGCAACACTACTGTGATACTAATATTGCAGCGTTTTCGCTAGTAAGGTTTAAAAGCCTAGCTTCAGCAGGTAGAGAAAAGATAAATGAGTGATAAGTTTCATTTTCACTTCTGTTGGTGGCGGTCCGCACCACTCCGTACTCCCAGTGGTATTCTCTGTCTGGGTACGCATCCGCCAGCACCTGGAAAATGGATGGAATGTACGCAGAGGATGGACAGAACGCCGCGTCTGTATCTGTCTGTGTCTTTAACGTTATTTGCCGTCAGCGTTACTTTCATCCCCGTCATTTATTTTGAAAAATCTCCACATTCTTCACACTCCCCACACATTATTCCACCGCTGCGTACCTGCTGCACTTAACTGTGAATGTCACACGGCCGTAAGTGGTATCGGTGCATTTGTATCGGATATCTTTTATGAGTATGAATATGAGTACACACACTGAGTATCAGAGCCAATGCCCGATACTCGTATCGGTGCCTCCCTAGTTAATACAATCAAAGATGTGCATAGACAAGTAGCCACAACTTTTGAGGAAATTCACTAAATATGATCAGCTGTAAGGACTGGATTTTTATTACGTGTTTACATTACATAACATAGCTCAGTGTTCTTCAATTGTGCACACATTGATTGATTATGATGTTACACGTGGGTTTTTCTGAGCAGCCCCATTCAATTTCAGATGGAGGAACAGGAGAAAGCATTAAGCTCTGCAGTCCCACAATGCTTCACTCCAGTTTATTTTTACCTTCCTCATAGCTGAGCTTTATTTGACAGTTTGAAAACTTTCTCCAAAAGCAGAAAAAATTACATCAGACAAGGTTAACTTTGGGCCATTGGTAGTGAATATATTCATGAAATGGGAGACTGCTTCCCTCATGGATGTTTATTATTCTACTTTACATTTACATTAAAAGCACCCAGGACCTTTGTGCAAATGGTTCCCCTTTGGTAGTGGCTGCTTTGGAATTGTAATCTTTTGAATGCGCTGCAGTCAGGTTGGAGATCTGGTTTGTGGTTGTGCAAGGAGCCCAAGAGAGGCTGAGGGAGCGATATGTGGGTTCTTTTGTAACACAGATAGCTTACATTACCTGATTAATTAATCAACAAATGGCTCTAGTAAGGCATAAAACTCTAGGCTGGGGCTGAGAATGCTAATAATAGCGAGCCTGCTATCTATCACCAGGGCAGGTGACAGCTTCCCTCGCTTCACTTCAAGGACTTTCATTAACTTCCTGCGAAAAATTCACCTTCCTCCTTTTCACTTCCAGTTTTTTTTTTTTTAAGCCTCTTCTGATTCCCCATCTGCTACAACAAAAAATATCCTAAGGGATGATAAACTTCTGGCCCCGACATTTTTTCTTCTTTTCTTGGATCCACATCACTTCAGAGAGGAATTTGTCATTTTGAAACATATAGTGGCAGACTAAGCCAAGCAGGAAGCTGAGCATGCAGCCCCCATATGAAAGGCTATTCCCCCATCACCAGTGGCCGGCGGAGGAGGGCCCACATCAAAGCAGAGGTGGAGGAACAGGTTACAAGGTGACGAGCAGAGCCATTCTGATAACTACCGGGACACTGGCTGGTTCGCTGACATGGCTCTGCCCTTCACTTGAACAGACGATGTTCTGCCAGTGGGGACCGTGGTGGAACACAGGATTAGCCAACAAACCTCCACCAAAGCCCCCCATGTCATATTTCATATTTTATTAGCAGGAAAACACAGAGATCAGCCTTTAAAAACCACACCATATACTGACTCTCACATCTGTCCATTCAAGATAAGTGTTCACTTCGAGAAAACAAGAACGGTCGATAAAAAACTGTAATGATTTAGAGTTCATCAATGTCAGGAGAGAAGAAACAACTGAGCTTTTCCTGTAAAACTCTTCAGCCAGTATTGGCACCTTGGCATTAATCTGGCTGGCATCAGGATAGCTATATTGAGAGTGAGGTTGATGAGGCTTGATAATAAGATATTGATTGGCAGCTACAACCCAAGGGTGGAATGATAATGGAGTAACTACAGTATAGGTTGCAGTTTGTGAAAGTCAAGTGAATCTGGACTAATTTGTTCTTAAAAGTTCAGTGTTTAAGATTAGCCATTACATTTACCAACGATAGACCTGTAGAATCTGTCCAGGAACTAACAATCACATGCTTCAATTGAGATTATTGTTAAATTAATGGATATAAATGATTTATACCTCTACTGTTGTGGATTCTGTTTCTGTGTAAATTAACTGTAATGTGATCATATCTAGTCCCACAAGATATAGTTGGGTAACAGACTAATGTTCAGGTGTAATGCAGCTGATTTTATCTATATATTAATGTTAATATTCACATATTGTAATTTCCACATTTATGAAAAATTGGACAGCTGCTAAGCTTGGTTATGTTGTATATTATAAGAGTCAACACATGTTACATACTGAGAAATGCTTTGTACTTAAGTTGTCTGATCCTCTGTGTAAATCTGTGGTCCACTTTCGTGGTCCATCATGTTGTGCTGGAATATTTCTGCAGGGTGCTTTACATTAAGGTGCATTAAACTCATCTACTATGTGACAAACCAAATACTGGCTCTTAAAATGCCTTAAATGTTTATGTTTTTAGGAGGTTAAGGTTAATGGTATTCAACTGGCTGTAATCTGAACCCTCATCACTAAATGCCACTACATCTTACACACCACCCCATTAATTTGTCTACACTTCTCAATATAATTATTTTGTGACAAAGCTGTCATTTGGATTGTCTTCCAGCGGTCATTATTTGGGTAAATGGACCACACATCTCCATTCAAGTCAGGTAAACAATGATACGCCATTTACATGCGGATAAAGCTCTGATCATCTTTTCTACTTCAGTCCATCCAACCAGAGAGCTGTGTAATGATCCATTCCTAAGCATCTATCTCACTGTGGCGAACAGCAGGTAAGAGTGATGAATACACAAATGTGGAGGGGCACCCTCAAAAGACAAAGAAAGATGGTGAAAAGAGATGCAGATTACAGAGCCACCTGGGTAAAAAGATATCCAGTAAAGATTGCATGAGCACAAACCAAGAAGAGGTGAGTAGGATGCAGATCTGATCAGCAGGATAGTGATATGCTCACAGAATCCAGACAGATGCAGGGAATATTTATGACCTTTAGACTGCAGTTTGAGACTTGAGCTGCTCTTTGCAATTCATCACTGGTTGGCCCTGATAATGTCTTATTGGTCATCAAAGCTAATTTGGGAGGTATGTAATCAAACATATGTCAGTCATATATAATACATGGTTTATTACTGTTCTGATGGCTACTGATGCCATGAAACGTCAAGAGTAAAATTGAAGTGTTCAATCAAAACGTCCCCTCTTAGACATCTGTCGACACCATCTCATGAAATAAAATGTTGCACATTAGTCACATGACTGAATAGCTAGTTTTACAGTATGAATCTGCACTTACTAGAAAAGAAGTCAGTAAACAGACCCTCCATTCAATACAATACATCATCATACATCACAGAAAACAGAAGGGTTTATACCAGCAGCAGTAGATGCCTCATACATCATCTTCATCGATTTACAGGGTAATAATACTTCAAGGCTGCAGCACAACAGAGGAGTAAAAAGTCAAAGACAGAATTTCCAAACAGAGAGAAAAAGTAAATTATGTAAAGCCTCAAAGCCAGTTTGATTGTTACAATCATTTAATCTGGGGAGTAGATTTGAGAGAAGCTAATCTGTTTTGACAACTGCTGCAGGGAATTGTGTGGTTTGCTCACAGGAAGTTGCTGACATTGGGGAGGACGGGTGGTAGAAATATCTGTCTGTTCCTTAGCCTAAAGTATGTGGTTTTTGAGCGTGATGGACCATGTGGCTTAACCTCAGATGATGCACCCATCATATGAGGTGTTAAATCTTTAGGCATTATTCAAATCTGCAAATGGAACAGGTGAGCCAGAAAGAACAAAATGACTGCATCTATCAATTTGAGTAAGTGATGAGAAGATAATTTCAAGGGCAGACAGAGAGAATCATTACAGTTTCTGCTTGGCCAACCTGAAAGTTAATCCAAATCACCCAGTGCAAAGTCCCCCACAGACATATGAGGATGTCTGTGAGATGTCTGAGCCACCAGCCCCTCAAACTATATTTGTAGCAGACAGGAATAAGATATATAACTATGCCTCCACCTACTGTAATTCAATGGTAATCATTAAGCACGTTTTACACCTACAATCAAGAGAATTAGTGTTAGGTCATTCCTAAATGATTTGTTCAAAAGAATATATCATCTGGGTGAACTAACAGCGCTGACTCACTTCCTGAAACAATTAGAGCATTTCTCAGTTCAGTTGAGCTCTGAGCTAATGTAGCCAGGAGTTAGCACAAGTTAATCAATGTCCTATTTCCTCACTTGGTTATACTTACAAAGCCACATGAACACAAACGCACATGTTCAGGTTCCTATCAAACAGACGTCACTGAGACAAACATCACATGTCGGGAGGGTTGAATAAGACTAGCAACAAAATACATAGAAAACTTGAAACCTGGTTGTTATTATTGGTATTGCTGGTGTTCCCTTGTGGGGGTCTTCACCACTTTCTTCTCCCTTTTTCTCCCCCCTCCCCATTTTAGAACACATCTCACTGGAAAACTTAAATTGAACCACTACCATGCAACTCCCAGTAGTAGAGCCCCTCTCTGTTTGGTCCCCTCTCCTCACACACACACACACACACACACACACACACACAAATGTATAATGATGAATATGTAATTAGTATCTGTTTTTGTCTTGTCTTACTTGTTGTCATGTCTTTCACATGTTTTGTTATGTTTTCAACAGCAACCACTTCGCTGGCTTGTCCCACTGTCTTGTCCTTATGTCTGTTTTGTCCCACTGTCTTGTCTCATCCTGTCCCTGTACACTTGCGTCTATGTGAGCCCTCCCTCTATGTATATGTATACAAGCAAGGAATGGATGAAGATGTGAATATAAAGTTTGAGACTGTTACTTAAACATAAGTTGTAATTAAAAATAAAGTTGTCCTCCGAAGAGGGGTGTTGGTGGCGGGTTATAAAAAAACACAACATTAAATAAATAAATAAATAAATAAATACAACGTTAAACCTTGAAGAAAAAACTCAAGCTAATAATCAATGTTTACATCTAATATTCAGTGAGCGGAATACATATTAAGAAATAGAAATGGATTTTGTTGTGTTGACTGATGGCACTCTTGGTTCTGTTTGTGCTGTCAGTTCAGAGGTCCACCCATTGAAGTCTCCATCCAAACCCGAAATAACTTTTTATACCGGGCTGGGCAACCCATGGCTCTGGGGCCACATTTGACTCCTGGGCCCTTTTCAAGTGGCTCCATGTGGCTTTGTCAAAAAATTATAAAAATATATAACACTTTTTTGTTTGTTTGTTTGTTTGTTTTACACATTTTGCTATTATTGTCACAACTGTCATTCTGATGTTATGCAGTCGTAAAAATGCAGACAACACTATAACTAAATCAAAAAGTAGAAGTAGTAGTAGCGGTCGTAAAAGTAGACTACTTTTTATTTTATGACTGGAGCTATTCATCTGTATCGCCATTGCAAAGAAAGCCTTCACCTACTTTACTCGATTTTTGCTGTACACAATAATGACAAATGTCACCATTTCCTTTAGTGTGGTTCTGTAGTTTCTTTGTAGTTCTGTAAATGCACAGAAACTTTAATTTATTCTCACCATACTCAGTACAAACTAATCCTAAAGAGCTTATTAAACCACTTTGAGGCAAAACAAACAAGGATATCTTTTGGCTCCAAACTGCTTTTTTTTTTCTCTATTTCTGTCCTAAAAGGCTCTTTAAATAGCAAAGGTTGTCAACCCATGCTATGTACAAAACTTTTAGTGAAGTGACTCTAGAGATTCAGCACACTGAAAAGAATTGTTTTGCTTATATCTACAACAAAAGTTATTATCTTATTGATGGCAAAAAGTATACAGCAGAAAGTGAGATACACACACAAATATTTCTCTCCCCTCCCTGACCAATGCAAGGGCATGTCAATATGAAGCAGTGCCTGATTTCTACACAGTCCTGCACCTAGAGCAAAACCCTGACAGTGGCATGTAATTTTAATCGGGCCTTGTTAGGAAGGTGAGGCTGTCGGATTTGTCTGTCCTCCTCACTACCTGAATGCTGTTGCAGTTGTGGTGAGTAAACATTCTCTGCCTGGGGTGAGACTCACAGATGCCTTGTAAAAAATCCAATAAGACAGGGAAAGAAAAAGACAGAGAAAGGGTTATTTTTTTTCTCTCCTTTTTCCTGGGAATCCCACTGTGACCTAGTGATCGTTAACAGGCATTAAAGGGGCATTCGTTATCGTCAAGTGGCCTTGGTGTCATGTCGCCACTGCTGGTTTCCTGGGACTCCAACCCCGGAGAGGTATGGAGGATGTTCTTCTGTCGTTTCTCCAGTTTCCTTCCACCACCAGCCGATTATCTCCCTCCCGACGGAACTCATTATCTGCAACCCGTAATGTCAGTCAGTGCTTTTCCTGCTCAGCTAGAAGTCTTAAAAACTAGAATCCGCAATTTGATGCATCTATGGTAAAGAATTTTCTTACAGAGCTTCAAGTGAACCTGATAAGGTAACACCTCAGGATTTGTGGTATGGAACCTCCACAATAACATCACCCTTAATGTAGTTGCACATTCCCTTGCTTTTTACACAAACTCTGCCTCTCACAGGTCACAGCAAGACATAACATCTGTAAGCTTTCGCCTCATTGGACAAGGGTTTGCACACACTGAACCAATTGATTTTCTCCAGAGGGAGGGAGGAGGCTGCTGATGATTGGCTGCAACTCTACAGGGGAAGCTGGGCCTAATTCCTCCAGCAATGGTGTGAAAACAGTGGGGTGAGGTACGAGAAGAGGAGAAGGAGGGGGGATGATGGGAGTCGAGATGGTCCATGGCGTGTGGGAAAGCAGCATGTCCTGCATAGTTGAGGCATGACATGAATTTATTCATGACATCAGGCTGAGCACCAGGATGGGGACAGCACCACGGGGCACACTGTGGGAGAATGATTCTCACCAGAAACTTCTACACCTCTTAGGTCTCCCATCTGAGCAAAGAAGACACCGTCATCTTAGAGAATGTTCAGCTGCAGTGACACACAACGCGGTCTTTCAACATGTCACAACAATACAAACCCGCCCAACTATGTATATGAATCATATGCCAACCAGTGTTACTGCCTCCACCTGTTTACCATAAAAAGGTTATAGTATGGAGATGGATTTTCAGACTGGAAAACAGATGCATGGAAAATGATGCTACATGTCCTTCTAAGAAAATTGTTTTCAGCCAGGTCTTTTATCTTTTTTCCTGCCATGTCAGTCAGTATTTCCTGTTATTTCTAATTCTCTGCGAGTCAGGTCTTCTGCTATCTGTTTTTCCTGTCTTTACACTCACATAAAACATTTCCAACTTCCTCTGTTTTCCTTTGAGGCTTTTATTTTCCTGCATCAGTGTCTTAATCAGGTTATTCCAGATAACAAAAAGTAAGACTAAAGCTAAAACTAGCAGTAAAACAAATAATTTTGTTAAGAAAAACAAAAAAGACAGCTCATAAACCCTCCAAATGACGTGAAAAATATCCTCCTAAAACATATTTGAGGTTGCGTTTTTTTTCTTATCCTAGATTTTTAAACTTAAATAATCATAATAATTAACCCTAAAACTACAATCTACACAATTCATAGTCACTTATTCATTCATGAAACTATAACAACAATGAAGTCAGGAGGAAAACTGTAGACTAAACCAAAAAAAAAAAACCCCAAAAAAAACTAGTGGAGCACTCAGAGACACTCAGAGAGAGAGAGAAGATTTCACTCAAATACAAGTTTTATCGTCGTTGCATAATCCCATGCAGACAGATGGATGGATTTTTATGATCATAAAACTATAACAACTAACTACATTTCAAAACTACAATGACCGAGGCTAAATGTGTGTCCTACGGCCAGATCAGCAACTGCTTTCCATTGTTTTTATTGTTAGAAAACAAACAAAACAGATACTTATTAACAGAGTCTGAATTCCTGCCCCCCCCCTTGACCACCAGCTCCCATGAAGAGGAAGAGTAAGAAAAAAAACCCCCAAAGAAACAAGGTTTGGACTAAAATAAATACATGTATAAGGAATGGTCAGTCTTAGCTGCAGGGCTATTTCACAGAGGTATCCCATCCTACAGATATTTTATTGTACCGTTTCTATGTTTGTTTATGCAATTATTGCATGTGTGGAGGAGGGTATGGTAGATTTCTTTTCTTTTTTTTCCCCCTTAAATTCCACCAACAGAGATAATCCGCTCTTATTGAGAAATGTTCTCTGTGACCACACAGAGAATTTAGATGCACAGAGAGCTGCAGCAACATCCAAGACACTGAAATTACATCAGAGTGAATGGAGGATGTTCTCTGCCTTTAAACTAACAACTATCAGTATCAAAGCAACTGTTGAACTGAAAAAAAATTGTACAGTATAAGTGTGTTGGAGAGCGCCGGAGTATGCAAATATCTGCCAATGAAAGCTCTAGTATGTGTGCAAGCTGGAGGGAACTAACATTCATCAGAGGTACCAATTATTCATATTTACCAAAAGCAGGTACACACATCCCTCTGTGTGTGTGCTTTATCTATATATGTATGTAGCTGCATATCAAGGCACAGTCTTGCTTTTTCATATTTCAAACAGTCTGTGCAATACAAAGGATGAAGCCCAGCCCAACATGATTGCCTTTAATGTTTCACATAAATCACTGCGTTGTTGTTTTGTGTGTGTGTGTGTGTGTGTGTGTGTGTGTGTGTGTGTGTGTGTGTGTGTCTGCGTGTGCGCGGACGTAGGGGGGAAGGCTGTTTCTGCACACACTCAGACGTTTCAAATCCCTGACACCCCTGATTAAAGCCTCTCATTACAACACAAATAAACAGTCCAAACGCATTCATACATCCATTTGTTAAAGCGTATGAGCGCAGTGAGGGGGGAGTTTCTGAAGGACAATTTACAAAGAAACACTTCAGCAGCTAAAAGGGAAGTTCAGGTGGGGTTGGAGTGTGTGTGCGGTTTTGATCATTCAGCATTGTATTTCTTAACACACAATCAGGAAAACACATCAATACATGCCTGTACATTCCCTCTGGCCAATGTCAAAATAACTTTTCCCGCTAACTGCAAACACTTCTTGTTATGAGAGCAATCTGAGGATGGCACAGCCCCAGCCCCCACAAACATCTGAGTGTGGTACTTTCTGTTAGCTTAGGCCACTAATAGTAGATGAGTCATGTAGTTTGAGTCGCATACTAGTTTTCTAGTTCTGCTCCAGCAATAAAATGATGTCATGACAGACAGCACGGAATAGATGACAGACAGAATAGGAAAAAAATAACTGCTCTGAAACATAACTGATCATTTGAGTAAGTTTGGTGAAAAAATATTAAATGATTTTCCAGTTAAATGATGACAGATTGACTGATGGACATACAGATTGCTATATCCCCATCCTTAACATATGCTGGGACAATAAACAAAGGTAATGGTTATTCATTCTATTTTGTCAAAATGATCAAATGTTTCCATTTACACCGTTCACATAAATTTTACAACACTGTAGTGTCTTGACTGTCATGGTTCTGTGGAAAAAGTCACTTTTTCTTCAGTTTTCTCTGTTTTTGATATAATAACCCTCAACTTTCAATTTGAGCTTTTATGAACATCTACATGTTCAGAGAATTAAATACAGGAAAACACTTGATTTTCATTGAAAAATGCAAAATACAGAGCATAATATTTGAATAAATGGAGATGAATCACTTAAGAAAGGTTAAAAATAGAGGGGAAAAAAATTATTTGGGAACTGCCACAAAAGTTAGATTATCAGTTTCTTTAGCTGTAAAATAAGTTATATATTTGACCACCAGTGAGTCAAATGGCTTTGCTGGCCATACTGTTTTCACTGACTCACAAGTATTCCAAAACTGGTGAGGATAGTGGTTTAAAACATTAAAAAAAAAAAAAAAAAAAAGTAAATAATTTAAAGATTATAAAAACTATTACATAATAAATAAATAAATGAATAAATAAAAATTCACCATGGTACCTAACCAGTATCCCTCTGAAAACCGAAAGAAAATCCTGCATTTTTATTTTGCTTTCTGTATCACCTGGTTTTGACAACAGCTTAAGAAATAGCAAAACTTAAGATGAAAATGCCTGGGCTTCGCTAAATACAAAACAGAGCTGCAAAAATACAGTAAAAATGAGTCTAATTGTTAATATATAAACGGCATGACTTTACCTTAACCACAACTAAGCCATTTTATTGGCTAAACCTTAAAACCTACAGAGGTCAGGATGCAGACCCTCTTTGGTGTGTACCCCAACCCCCTCCTCTTGATTATAGATGGTTACAAATGTAGCAGATCCCTCAATGACAAATTACATTTCCTTGCAAATAAATCAAGGCATTGATTACATTTGTAGGAAAACGTTATGCGGACGGAATTATGTTTATAACAAGCATAATTGGATTTGCAATATAGTTATATATGAAGGTAATTTCTGGGAGACTAGCTTTTGCACACACACTCACATGCATGGCTGCAGGACTGGAGGTGGGGGTAACGTGGGGGTGGGGGTGAGGATGTGTGGGGGGGTACTGTGGTTTCTACAGTAGGTGGCTGAGGCTGTGACCTAGATACAGTATGGCACATTGCATTCCTAATGGGCCATTTTGATCACTGCCACTCTGTATTTTGAGCTGCTTCTGCATACCTCATTCCAAAAAAACTCCGCATTCAGCAAACACAGCAGCCAAAGTTTGCTCAGGTCTTTTAATGATGCCAATCACAACCATGGCTATGGAAGTGGAAAAACAAGAACCTGAGTTTAGGGAAAGCTGTTGAAAATACCACTTATGTGACAAAGTTCCACTGTAAATAGATTTGGTCACATGTAGGTTGGATTCACCTCCACCTCCACATGTACAATGTATAGGTGGTGACACAACTGCCTGATCAATTAATTTTGCTTCTCAGGACTCTGGTGTTCTCTATTTTTCATTATCTCTGCTTCTCACGGTGGTTTCCCAACTCATTTACATGCTGATGAGCCTGGAGACAGATGTGTTTTGTGCCTGATGCTCGCCTAAAGCACAGGCCGAGGGGAGAAGAGAGGCAGGTTTTCTGTCTCGTAAACGTCAGACTTTGAAATACAGGCATGGACACACACCAGGCCCAAGTGGTGTATTTGAGTCCATCGGAGAAAAGAGACAGCGGAACCACTGATCCGTGATATACATCCCTCGCAGCATTCAGAGGGAGACGGGAGAGGTCTTTCTGTCAATGCCACGATGAATCTCCAGGGCAGCTTGGAGGGAGGAGGGTGGATATATGGAAGGAAAAGGGGAGGGTCTGACAGTAATTGTGAGTAAAGTGAGGACGATAGAGAGTATAATCCCATGGCATCCCAGGGAATGTGACTTCTTCACAAGCAGGAGTTAGTAAATAACACCCCTGTCTATATAGACTGGTCAGCAGATAGTAACATGCAAAACATGAAACAAAACAATATGTGTACGCTTTTTTCATGGAAATAGAGAAAAAGCAGCCAGGGAATGAGGAAAGAGAAAAGGTATGAATGTATGATCAAACAAAACCAGATCTGCACCATGTATAATGCAGTTATATGCTCTGGTAACTATTTGGCTAGCTAATATTTCAAACCATTTGTAACACCAAAACATGCCATGAAAATTAAAATCTAATAAGAGGATTTGCAGCCTCCGCCTGCTTCCATACATTTTATGTTTTAGATTTTGGATTACAGACAAATTATTTACCAAAACCAATGTCAATTGCAAAAATTGATGACATTCTATGTTTCTCAAACACATGTATACATATGTCAAGTTTTGAGTACCAAAAATCTTGCATATCAATCTTCTTTTTTTATGTATAATGCTTACAGAAACCACAATGGCACTAACTGGTTTTTGAATTGTCTTTTTTTTAATTTGCATCTGTTGGCTTTTTGAAGTCTAAAGTAACCATATTTGAACAGAAGATGCAGCTATAGAAGTGCACAGGGTCAGAGATGAACAAATCCTAAACACTATCTTACAAGGCACGGCATAACAGCGTTTTTTTATGGTCTTGCCAGTGTTAATAATAATAATAATAATAATAATAATAATAATAATAATAATAATGGATTAGATTTGAATAGCACTTTTCAAGGCACCCAAAGTGTTTTACATTATTGATCCATTATTCATTCACTCTGACGTTCACACTGGTGGTGGTAAACTACGTTTGGAGCCACAGCTACAGCTCACGGAAGCATGGCTGCCAATTCACGTCAAACAGTCCCTCCGACCACCACCGAACATTCATACGCATTCACACACCAGTTTGAGTGACACTGGAGGGAAGGAGGGTGAAGTTTCTTGACCAAGGACACAATGGCACATGACTAGGACAGAGTGGGATTCGAACTGCCAGCGCCTTTGGTTATTGGATGACCCATTCTACTTCCTTAGCCATGGCCCCCCTGTTCATATTAAGTGCAATTACAGTGGAGCTGTCTGTCAGAAAAAAAAGGAGTTTGATTAAATAAACTCAAACTCAACAGGTGAAGAAACTATAACAAGACTTGTCAATCAAAGCCTGAAAAAGCAGACATAAGAGTTTTCTATTTGATCAAAGTCTAATAAAAGGAGAGAAAATTCACAGATGGACCACCAGATTATTTATTAGAGATTCTAGATAAATAAGAATGATACAATACTGAGTCAACCACAAACTGTCTGAGTATTTTTAGAGAGAATGCCCGTGTAAGTCTTTGGAGCCAACCCCAGTTGTCCTTAGGGCATTTTCACACTGGGTATCCAAGTCCGTATCCAAGTACACTGGACCCCAAAGTCTACTTAATTTATCAATGTGAATGCAAACGCTCCATGCACAAGTATCATACCCAAGTCCAGCTGAGAAGGTAGTCCTGGGTATGGACTGCATGGATTCCAGTGCGGAACATTGCCGTGTGAAAGCGATCAGTACCCAAGACTGGAAGTGACCTACTCACCACCGACACCATAGTCTACTGAAAAAGCCTCGGATCTGCACAGCACAGGCTCGCCTTATCGACTGAACCACTCGGTGATATATTAGGGAGAACGAAGGTCGCTCTTCTTCTCTTTGCCTCAAACAGGCTAACAGATAGAATAGTATTGCCTGTGACTAGAACAGTCGTTCGGTTGATGACGTAAGGGTTTGTCACTTCCGCGTTTGTTGGATAGCGACAGAATGCCTTCCACACCACCTGCTGTTTCGGCCTATAACACCCACTTGTTCTCGGGCACCGGCTGCGGTACATGCTCATGAATGCAACATCTGCAGGAAAGGTGTGAGCATATTCAGGCACAGCACAGATCATGAATAATTTTTTATCAAGACCTTGGAGAATTTTTTAGACTTTTTATATCAAAACTGGTATCTTTTTAACCTTAACCTTTTGGCATCCACTGAGTCACTTATTAAAGTGTTCATGATAGTGTTACATCTGAGACACGTTTGACCTAATGTGGCTTAGGTTGTGCCTTGCCTTGCCAAAAACAGAAATTAGTAGATATAAAGTGGTCACTTCACACAATATATTCAGGTGGAATCATGAAAGCTCAGTCATAAAACATAGCAAAAGTCTAAGTAGGCAGAGAAATGAACAGTTGTTAAGCTCATAGTTTATCTTTCAGTCTATGTTTATGTTATGTGTCGGTATTCTCACAGCCTGGAGCCCAAATATGAACATGAGTTAAAGATTAAAAGTGAAAGATGACCATCTGACTGTTACACTATGCGTCGGTTCATGAATTTGATGTGAAAGGATCAGGGCATCGTCTGATCTATCGTTCATAGATTCAGAGCAGGAGGATTTAGAGATCTGGAGGCTGCAGGAAAACTGCCACAGAGAGAATATATTATCAAATAACACATAAACATAATATTTGGCTGGCACAGTTCAAAAGCATCATGATCTGTTAAAACACTTTCATATACGGTATGTTTATAGATCCACATATCTAGAATTGTTGACAGGAAACACATTATTTTTTGCCTGATACGGCATGCTGCAGCATTTGGAAATTCCTTTTGTTGGAGAATCCAGTCCATCTCTGACTAGTAGGTTAAACAGCTCACACATCTTTGTGTAGCTGTGAGATTGCAATTAAGAATCCTTCACAACAAACATAGGCGGGAATGAAATCTTGCTCCAGTCGTGAAAAGATTTCTCTGACATGTTCACCAAAACACAGACAGCGTGAAAAATCTCAAGGAAAAAATAGACAGTTTCACTTCACATGCCAAACCCATGTCAAGATGCTGACAGAACAAGAGGAATACCATTCCTTCCTTTAATTGGTAGCCTTTGATGGAAATCAGAAGTGTAATTCAACATCGATTGATATTACCTTTGTAATTCAAAAGCAATTTTCACAGCTTTTTTTTTACCTCCTTCTTACCATTACTGTGATTGTCTCTGTTCCAGCGCCCATCGTCTCACCTCGCATTTCACATGTTATGTGTGTGCGCACATCAGCGGGTGGGAACTCAGTAGATGGGAAAGGTCATTTCAGCCAAAGGCCTCTATTTCATTACATGCTAAGCCTGGTGGATGGCTGAGCAGACTAGCAATGAGTTCTACTGTAGCAGTCAGCCCACTTCATTTGCATAGCACATAGGGGGAAATAAATAGGTTCTCCCATGTGCATTTCTCACCTCTGTCTCTGTAATATCAAACATGCTTTGCATCTTTAATATAAGTTACTTTTTTCTTACTCAGACCAAAATATACATTTAATATGGATTATAATGAAAGGCGTAAGTGATTCATTTGTACTGTTTAGAAAAAACAAAATGGGACTCTGTTGTTCTCACATCCTTGTATGGTTTCTTAATGTTTTCTCATTATTTTCAAATCCTCTTTTCCTCTGAGACTAGACTTGCACTGGAACAGCCTTCTACTGATTGATCAAAGAAACCAGAGCAAATAAATAAATAAAAAAAAATAACATCAAAGTAGAATCAAAGTGTGAAAAACAAATATCAAACAGAGAGGGAGGAAGTTAAGAAAAGTCAGACACTTTCTGTTCAGAAGATCAAGGATGATGAAAGGACAAAAAAAGTCTACTAACACATGAGAGGAGAGGAGAGGAGAGGAGAGGAGAGGAGAGGAGAGGAGAGGAGAGGAGAGGAGAGGAGAGGAGAGGAGAGGAGAGGAGAGGAGAGGAGAGGAGAGGAGAGGAGAGGAGAGGAGAGGAGAGGAGATGTGTAATCTATCTCCTCCATGAGTTATTCATCATAGAAGAACACACCATTTTTATACAACTTTCATGTACGAAATCCAGGGCTTTACCACCAGAGACTGAAGTCCTCATCCTTAATTCTCAAAGTTTTTAGGTTCAGGCTATAAAAAGTATAAAAGCGAGGTGTTGGGATTAATCTTGGCCCACACTCTGAATACCTCACCTGTGTATATGAGTTTGCATTTCAGCATTCAGTCATTTCAGTCAAAGGTACGTGAAGTGGGGCTCATGCTTTGGTTTCTGTGTATGATCTAGAGCTTCAGTATAGAGCTTTTTATCAGCAAAAATGAACACAGACTCAGAAAGTGACATCTTATAGTTTCAATGGTTGCCTTTACCTGAGGATTACATGCAAAGTATTTAAATTGGTACTGGTATATTTTTTTCAAGTATTAATAAAAGAGCATATGTTTCGTGACCTTTTCCATCAAAACTAAATATAAATTAAATTTCTACTGCATTGAGAAAAGGCTGTCATTTGGACATCTTGCATATTTTATCTTCATGAAACCTTTTAGTTTATGGAATAAAAAAGTTTCGATTTGGGTTTCATGAAATGTATTTGGTTCATAGATGCTGAGATTATACATCCATGGTTTGAATTAATGTACAAAGGCAACGTATTACTCTGGGGTGTTGGATTCCTTCACGGGGTTTGGGGTGTGATTCCTCTGGGGTTGGATCATTAGTAGTCATAGGCCTGGCGGAGTACGGAGGGGTGCACTGCTACACTTAATTTGAGCTCTTTAATAACACACTTTATGAATTCAGTCATGTTTGTAGCCCTCTGCCTGAGACGCAGCGTGAGAGACATCGGTGGATCTCATTTCAGGCCGACGAGATTTCAGATTCAATTAACTCCATCGTACAACACCACCTCCTCTCTCTCTAACACACACACACACACACACTCATACACCAACCTCCTGTCTACTCCCCATGCTTCAAGGTCTATCTCAAAGCACTGCATGATCATTCTAAACCTAATTACTCCAGGCCTGTCTGATGGAGGCCCAGTGCTGCCCAATCACATTTGCATCGGATGGCCAAAAGCAAAGGAAGTGCGACTGGACAGCAAACCCGCCACCCTCCCCAACCCCCGCAGGGATAAAATGTCCATCTCTCATGTTTGCGTGGTGACTAAAGTTGCAGAGGATCCTCTCCTCCTTCCCCTCCTTAATCCTATCACTCAGCCTCCCCCTCTATGTCTAAATGCTTCACCTCACTGGGAATTGGCAGCGACATCCATTATTTTTGACACCAAACACAAAGCTGCATTAACCTGGCGTACACAGGAGTTTTGTTGTTTTACTGTTTTCATCTCCCGTCACTGTGCTCTGTGACAGTGGCGCTAATCTTCTCAGTGGGGAACATTGTTGTTAGTTGTTCGGCCCCCTGCTAGGCCTCTTTGGTACGTGATTGGCAAGGAGTAATGGGATGTCACACTCACAGGACATTTTTGTGAGGGAGTTCGAGTTCAGCCCATTAAAATGACCCCTTTAAAGTCAAGGGATTGCGTACTTGCTTTGAAGACACATGGGTGGGGTGTTTCTCTGAAAAGATGTTTTCCCCTTAGAAGTTGAAAAAAGCTGACCCCTCTTTCTGTGGTGCCCTAGGTGACATGATATTTCTTTTAGCGGTGCAGCCATTTGAAGGTGATATTGAGGTATGACTTTGCACTTGGCAAAGCTGCCAAAAGCTGCTAAAGTTCACTGGTGAGTTCCCTCTGAAATATTAAACCGTGACAGGGGAAATTTGTAGCTCACTTTTTTTTTTAAATCTCTCTGCAAAAAGGTTGAAGGTCAGGGTCAAGAAAGTGTCCATGAAACTGACGGGAAGTGACTTGCTTTGATGAAGCCCACACAGAGAGAAAAATATCACCTCACAGAACTATGATGGTGCAAGAAATATTCTGAGGTAACAATGTGCAAGAAGCAAATAAATAAGTAAAAACTTGATTGACTGACTGTAATTTCTGCATTTCCTTTTCACTGAAATAAAAATACAATAAATGATTCTTAGGTGATTTTTTTCTGAGGTCTGTATGAAACATATCCCCTCCGCTTAGAATATATATTTTGTAGACTGCGACATATCAATAGCACCACAATGCTTCATCTATAATGCCATGTGTGCACATATGTCATTTGACTTTAATAATAAAAGAATTCCAGTCTCGGAATTTTCCATATTGCCCTCAGTCATATTAAAATTTCAATAACATTTCAATTAATAGCTCAGCTTTGCTCACTGAGTAGTACATAAGCACAAAACCCCACACTACAGGTAAAAGTATTGCATTGAAAAAGTGCACTATTATTAGCAAAATTAAGTTTAAGTAGACACTGTGTAGTAAAATGTTATCACTATTTTACTACTGCATTATTATGTAGGTTGTATTGTACTGCTCCACATACTTACGCTTGAGCTCATTTGAGCAACATTACATACAGATGAGTAGTTTAACAGCGATGCATCGTATCCTATAATATCATTGTATATTTGTAGCGTTGCTGTCCTGAGAGCCTTGTATCCCTCTAGACTAAACTTTTCCTGCATGAGGTTAGGAAAACAGGCCTGTTTTCAGCTTTGTGATGATGTACTTTCGACCTAATTCTACACACATTGCACAATCTTTCAGTTTATCAAACATGGGTTAGATTCATTCATCGGGAGATTCAAGGTTTTTATCAGCCAGAAGACTAACTGGAGGAGTGAAAAGTTGGAGTAGGAGTATGAAGTCACAGAAAATGGAAAAAACACCTCCAAGCACCTTACATTCAACCACTGTGGAGCTGATGTTTATTTTCACATCTCAGTTCATAATACCTTGCTTTTTTCATGTCATTATCTTTTATTGCACTCCTCATAATCCTCACTTCAGTTTCAAGTCATTGTCATGTACAGGCCCCTGATTGATACCCTGCCCTTTCCTTGCGTGTATTATCTTATCACAGATATTATTACAAGTCAGGAAGAGCAAAAGAAGAACAATTATCATCTTCTCTCAGATTACATTCAGCAGATGTCAGGGTCCACATGTGGAGGCGGCTAATTGCTGTCTCCAAATCAACTGTGGCATAATAATACAAGCATATGTGAGTGAGTGTGAGTGTGTGTGTGCGTGTGCGCACGCACAAGGAAAGGTGGGGGGTTAGAGGGGTGCATTACGATTAAGAAGTGTGTGTGTGTGTTGATTCATCTGGCACGTTCTGCACTGTGTGTTTAAAAAGCCAGGCTAATGCATGTGTCATGTCGGTATACTAATGATCAAACCGGCTTACCCGCCATCAGCTGTTCACACCCACACGAGCAGAAAAAAATCATATGGTACAAAGACCTAGAGCGGGAACACGCTAACTACCTACTCTCATGCTACAATCCTGCTTTCGTGGCATGGTATCCATACTCCACACACACGCACACGCTCTTGCCAACCCCCACACTGCAGCGCTCCCAGCATGCTTCCACACGGCCTAAGAATAATAAAGATTGAAGGATAGAAAGCATCCTTCCACTCCAGCTTTCACTGCTTTCCTTTCCTGTCCACACCCCACTCTTCCACATCACATCCCTCTGTGTAGCCTTGAGTGGAGCTGCATCTGCAGGGAGGAGCAGGCAGACGTGGTCCCTGGGGTGATGGGAGGGTGGGAGGGTGAGGGGAAGGGGGTGAGCGCGGCTGTCACACTGAGCTCTGGTGCTGGCTGATGGCTTGGCGTGAGGCATGCCACTTATCAGATTGGTGGGGAGGGTGTGTGTTGGGGGTGGGACCGGGTAAGGAAGCACTGGGGAGAAAGGGTGAGGGTGATGCCAGAGCCCATTAGCACAGTCTTTTCATCTGTGTACATAAATGCAGACGTGCAATACACACGCATGCAAATTTACACGGACCTTGAAACGGAACAAAAGCTAGCACACACAAAAACGCACAAAATCGCCAGAGATCCTCTCTTCCCTACAGGCAGACAGTAGCACGATGCCGTGACTGACGCTGTGAAAAGCTCTTCTCTTCTTCTCTCTTCTCTTCTCCTCTGTTCTCTTCTCTTCTCCATCCTTCTTTCTTTCCACCCTCCCGTGGTGCCCCAGTTCACTCCAGTGCACACGCTCCCTTTCTCCTTCAACCTCAACCAACCCACTCCCCCGTGAACTCTACCCCCACCTCTCCAGCCCCAAATTCCCCATCCTGACACTGCCTTTCTTCTTCTTCTTCTTTTTTTTTTTTTTTTTTACAGCCTCTCCTTTTCCTTATTGTTACCGTAATTTACATTAAAATTTCCTTGCAAATAATGAAAGCATGAACATATTGTTGGATACACAAATGTAATATCGATGGACGAAAAACAAAACCTCCTATCTGAAAAATGCACTTTGAGAAAAATTTAAATAGTGTATGTTGTTGTTTTCTTGCAGAATAATATTTATAAAAAGTAATGTAGTCCAAAAACATTGAATTTTTTATTGGGTTTCATTAAAAAATAACATTCTGCAACATGTGCTTTGTTTTTTTTCTGAGCAAAGTGCATTTTTCTGATAGGAGGTTTTGTTTTTCAGCCATTGATAAGCGTATGCTAGAGCAGCACAATAACAAGCTTCACTTAAGGTTAATTATACTTTTTCTCTGTTATACACATATATAGTTTATGCTGCTGGGGGTCTTGCATTCAAATGATAAACAAGTGTTTGAGTTTACAATGTCAAGAATAGGATCTAAGGAATAATTGTTTTGCAACCACTGTTGAAAAAAATCTAATGAAGTGATGTATTAAAAGAGCATTAGATGGGTCAATTCATCTGTACATAGTAAAATAGATTAATATTGAAATATGTCAAGAAAGTTGTTGCAAAAGGGTATGATAATAAAAAAACTAAACACAAAAACAAAAATACTGCACTGTAACTAAAATATTGCTGTGTTACAGTAACTATGTGAATCTGTAACAAGGATACAGCACCATTAATAGGCAAAATGAAAACAGGTTCTTACACTGAATAAAATGACAGATTTCTCTGAGTTTGAACAGTAAATATAACATTACATTGATATAATGTAATAATTTTGTGAAGCTACACTAAGAATTAAAGCTAAAAGGCAACTGGTTTTATCGACATATCTTGATAAATATATATCTTGAATGAGGATGCTCAGATTTTTATGTGCATACACATAACACACTCACGGACATACTCTGACCATATCAAGAGCTGGAGATGTAGCTGTGATGGAGGAGGTCAGTCAGTAACAGAGCAGATAAACAACACCTCATTAGGCATGTTGAAGGGAGTCTTGCAGGCTGGGCCTGAGACATCATTGTCTGCTAGCATGCTAACAGTGCCCTGGGCAAAGCTTCCAACATCTAAACAAACCTGATAGAATCAGAAAGTAATGATCACGTTAGCCACTAGAAAGGACAAAAATAATCATGTATAATGCTTTGGGGGATGATGTACTGGCCTATACTCCCTATACATCTCACAGACATGGAGATATGGATGAAAAAACATCCTAGAAAAAAGTGATGTCAAGTTTTCCTGGGGCAGGTTTTTCATCTTCTGCATGCATGCACATTGGCATCCATTCATAATAATTGTAAGCTATTCATTAATGGAGGGTAAAGGACTAGACCAGGCAGTCTGTCATCACATAGTCCAGCATAAAGGCAAGGAAGCTAGCACTCTGCACTGCAGAGTTTTTGCTTTGGGCTTTAGGCAGTCAATTTTCTTTCTATCACGCACTCCGCACACTTTCAGTCATTCTTGCACTCACAGTATTTATCTCAGCCCCCCACTCACTCCCCTGTATTAGGCCATCCTCCTTTCCCCTGGCTCTGATGTTAATGCACTCCCAATCAGGCTGTCCATTAAGCAGACGTGCGCTACACGTTCATCAGCTGTCCAAAGGCCTGCATGCAAATGAGCTCAAATTGCAGCGCACTGCAAACTCCTTGAAATCTCCTTAGAGTGAAAACGTGAGTGTAAGACATGCAAGTATGAGAAATGCATAAAAACTGAGCACTTCACTGTCCATTTTATGCAAATGAAAACCATGGAGACAAGCATTACAAAGGATTAACCTAATCAGGATGTCTTCTTGATGTTTTGATGTGACGGTGAGACACTCAAGAAACTTGCTCATGTACATTCTATCGGTGATCCCTAAGCCTAAGAGTGTTGAGTAACTGTCAGACAAACCTTCTGTTGGGCACAGAAGAACACTTCTATTCTGAAATCAATGTCAAAAGTTTTGCTAAAATAACTAGGTGATACAAAAACACAGATCTTTCATTTTATCCCTCTGCTGGACATTTCCTATCACTGACTTTTGTTCTTCCTAAAGGAGTTTGTTATTGGATCCACTGGGACACATTCATATTCTTACCTCAGTTCTTTGCATTCTCTAACTTTTTAAACCTGTTGGGTGGATTATAATTGTGGGGGGACAACGACAGTGTAGACATACGTCATAGTTTTAAGTTGTTTGAGGCATTAAAGGGAGCAGAAGTGTTTGCAAGAGGGAAAGATAAAGATGAAGAGCCATAGAGACATGCTGGTTCAGGAGGCTGCCTCTTTGCATTCAGGAAGCACATGGCCTGGCAGTAAATGCACGGAGCAGAGGGGAGTGTCAGCAAGGCTCGCCGTGTGCCAACTCTTAAGTGGCAGTGGCACTCAAAGATAATGAAGAACGATGATGAGGCCGAGGAGGGCATGTGGAGGGCCCACGTGCAGCACTACCTATCGGGCAAAGCACATATCCACTCACAAAGGTTTGCCACTGGCGTTGATGGCATGTCACAAGGTGTCAAACCTGTGGCCCAAATTGACTCTTTCACTTATGAAGGCATCTCAGTGTGTGTGTACTCTACTGAACATGTGTGTCTCCACATTGGTGTTCATGCCTGGTGTGCAACAGAACATGATGCTGTATGAGCCATTATTTCACACCACAGGATGCAACCAGAGCTCAGTGTAAAAAAATTAAAATAATAAACGATAAGAAAGCTCCCTGCATTCCTCAAACGTGACCTCGAAAACACACTTGTCGTCTTTATTGTTCATTACTGAGCCGTGCGCTGCGATACCCTAACTAATCCCATTAAACTAATCCACATGAAAACAACTTACGGCACGATAACGGCCTGCACCGCCTCCACTGTTAATTTATGCCATATTCAAATGTGCATGGAATAGAAATAATTAATGTGACTCCCCCACCAATTTTCCTCATGGCAGAAATACTGAGCGGATACCCGCAGGATGTATAATTTCATTTAAAGTGTTTGTCCTGCACTTGTCTAAGTACAGACTCTATGGATGTATGATTAATACTCAGAGTAAGGACTATTAAATCATCAGTCCTGAAGCCAAGTCTAACAGCCACAAAATCAATTTGAACCTTCCTCCAAATCCCTCATGTAACTGAAGTGATGAGAATATGTTCCACACTCCTCTAAAAACATGATTTGTAAAATTTTGGTGTGCAAAATAATTTTCGTCACCATGGATCATTAGCAGGCTATTATTCATGCATGATTCTTGAATACACAAATAAAAGTTGCTTCTTAATATGTTTTCAGAAACAGGAATTACACGTATGAAATAGGAAGTACAGATGAATCAACTTCCACAAACAAAAACATATGAAATTCCATTTTTGTCGTCAGAAATAGCAGAGACATTTGTAATGCCCTCATAGAAAAGAAAAGAAAATATTGTTAGTAGAAATTTTTGTCTCTCCTTGAAACATGCACTGCTGGTAGCAGTGATTACTTTTCATTTGTTTGTAGTTTTCGCATTATACATTTTCTTAACAACTAAGATTTATATGTGGGATGCTTTAGTAGCAGTTCAGTCCAAATTCTGAGCAGAAAGTTGGGCGACATTACATGCGTACAGGCAGTTCAGCGTAGAGTGGCACAGTAGTAAAGTTGGCTACACTAGCCTGTTCCTCACACCAGAAAAATATTCCACTTGTGTCCAGATGTCGACATAACTAACATCAAATTTCACACTGTGTAAGAACCCTGTTAAATGGAATAATGACAAACAGTAGCTAAATACTAGCTAGCCAAAGGCATTGTGTGTGTGTGTGTGTGTGTGTGTGTGTACATATATATATATATATATATATATATATATATATATATATATATATATATATATATATATATATATATATATATATATATGTGTGTGTGTGTGTCAAAATTAACATGCAGATTAATCTATTATCATGATTAATCTGATAAAAAAAGTTAAATGCAATTAACCCAGAATGACTCTGAACGTCTCTGCCAACACATTTGGGGCAGTTTGTCCAAGTAGAGTTAGTGTCGCGCATGAACAAATGGGCAGTTGATCTGGTAGTGACAGGCTGCAGAACAAACCCATAAACATGGAAGACGCTAAACGGCACAGTGGCCCTCCGGATGGGAAATATGAGTACAAAAAAACCCAAGATGGAACATTTGACCAACATAAAGTAATATGCACACTCTGCAGGAAGAAGTTTTCTTTTCACCAAAGCACTTCCAGCATTAACATTAACATGTTAATGCCACCAGCCACATTAACGCAAAGCACACGTTAGTTGGGGATTCTGCTAGCACTTCAGCTAATGCGTCGCCCAGCTTGCAATAAACACATTACGTGCATATATATGCCCTTCTTTCTTGAGTCTGTTTGCTTGTGCAAAATGAAACACAATTATTATAGATTAAAAATCAATATTTAATTGTGATTAATCCACAACAACCCTGTGATTAAACTGATAAAAAATGTATTCGTTTGACAGCACAAATATATATATATATATATATATATATATATATATATATATATATATATATATATACAGGGTGGGGAAGCAAAATTTACAATGAACATTTAGTTGTTTTTTCTCAACAGGCACTACGTCAATTGTTTTGAAACCAAACATATATTGATGTCATAATCATACCTAACACTATTATCCATACCTTTTCAGAAACTTTTGCCATATGAGTAATCAGGAAAGCAAACGTCAAAGAGTGTGTGATTTGCTGAATGCACTCGTCACACCAAAGGAGATTTCAAAAATAGTTGGAGTGTCCATAAAGACTGTTTATAATGGAAAGAAGAGAATGACTATGAGCAAAACTATTACAAGAAAGTCTGGAAGATACTATTAAAGAAGAATGGGAGAAGTTGTCACCCGAATATTTGAGGAACAGTTGCGCAAGTTTCAGGAAGCGTGTGAAGGCAGTTATTGAGAAAGAAGGAGGACACATAGAATAAAAACATTTTCTATTATGTAAATTTTCTTGTGCCAAATAAATTCTCATGACTTTCACTAAACTAATTGGTCACACACTGTCTTTCAATCCCTGCCTCAAAATATTGTAAATTTTGCTTCCCCACCCTGTACATATATATATATATATATATATATATATATATATATATATTTTTTTTTTTTTTTTTTTTATTTAAAAGAAAAAAATCCCATAAACATTGTTTAATACATTGATGAATGTTTAAGGGTTGCACAGGCAGAATAGCACCACTTCATCAGCCTTCCCAAAGTAGTGCCTCTGAAACCTTACAGCAGCACGATCTGACAACCACCATGAACACCAGCCACAGGCAACAAATCCAACCTGCGGTCGATTTTATCATCTCCAAAGGTCTTTTAATGCCCAGAACCAAATCATAGCTCCCACACTGGCACGTGTACAGGCCCAGAACATTGTCTGCTGGTTAACAAATGCTGAATGTGTTTAGAGAGGAACAGGGTGAGCATGAGATTATGAATAAAACATGTTGCCCTTATTAAAAACAATCTGGCTCTAAAGTGCCAGAGGCCCTCGAGGTCGATAACACCCCCCACACATCTTTCTATCCATTCCCTTCGTCTTACAGAGTTCAAGGAGAGGGGTCCCTGATTAGCACCGGCAACAGCTAGAGACTGCCTCCACCTCCTGTATGATCCAGTGGTAAATGCGTTCAGTGGAATTAAATAAGCCAGACACCACTTGGTGCTCGAGGCTACATAGAGGGAAGTTGTTTGGGGTCTTTGTGCCTACCTGAACATTTCTCCCAGGCCTTTCAGCACGCCTTTCTTGGCTTTGCTCTTGTCCTTGTCTTTATCCCTTTCAGACCTCTTCTTCTTTTCAGACTTCACCCCAACTTTGTCTTTAGGTCTGTCATCTTTTGAGAAGCTGCCATTTAGCCCTGGGCCTACGATGAGGTCGCCACTAGTGGACATCGACTCCCTGCCAGATCTGGAACTGCCTTCTGTGTCCTCATCCACTGGAGTAAAGAGACAGAGGGAAAAGTATTGAGTGTAATATCGAAGGAACAGAATTGCCAGGAATGTTGCCGTTGTACATTTCTGGAGACAACAGATGTGTATATACTTTACATAATTAACTTTAAGATATAAGAATGCTTTGTTTAGGATTCTGAAAGGATTGTAGACATCATGTTTTGTTGAAGTATGTGTTGGGTTCTGTTTTATTCATATACATGTATCAAGTAGTGTTGATATGTGATATTTTTGGATTTAGAGATTGTATCTACAGTCTGCAGAAGCATACAATGGCGACATTTGATTCTGCCACCAGTAAAAGCAGACAAAAACTTTAAATCCTGCCTTCCTCCCCATAGATCACAGAAACATGGGAAAGCAGCACACAAGTAACTTTTGTTATATTAGTTACAAAGCATCTCTACTTTCTTCTGGTAACATCAAATGAGCCATTAAAAAAAGCGCTGTCCCACAAGGTATCACAGCTTTAAACAAAACACACTGAATTCATCAGCCTCATTAGAGCAGAATATATTTACAAAGCACACCCTTAGAGAATGGTATTCATTTGAACATATTTTCACTTAGCTGAAGGCCTGAAACTTTGTCTACATTTCACAGCTCACAAGAGAACCTATTTTTGTCCCTTTCCTTTTCTCAAGCATTTCACAGAGTAAAATAATTTGAGCAAATAGTGGAGGCTGTAATGATAGTCATATGAATGTGGGGTTCTTAATTTACATCTGAACTCATTTCAGCCCAGACATCAAATTGAAACCAAACTCCTTAGGTGATGTAGGGTTGATTAAACTCAAAGTTTCCATCACATCTAATCAGAACTGATGTGCAAAATGTAATTAATCTGTCAGTAATTATACATTTAAATAATCTTGAAAAAGCCTCCTGGGGATCTTAATTGCAAATGCGGTTCACTTCGGAATAACTTCCTGTCTACGCTGTACCTCTCACTCTGAGGCGCGGTAGATGTCCTTCAGATTACAACTTATTACAGTCTTGCATGTTGTCTAAGTTCTGTTTTTGATGGAGGGAAGAAAAGAGCTTATCGTAGGGGGAAAGAAGGAGGAGAGACGATGATGGATTTTTCAGCACAAGGGATGAGACAGACTACAGGAGGGAGGAGCGGCTGGATTCACATTTCAAGGATGAACAGTGGGGTTTGTTTTCTCTTGTGATCTCTGGAGCTATCAGCTTCTTCTTTCAGCTGCCATCTCAGAGAAAATTACTGAAATGGAATCTCAACATGTGACAGAAATAAAGACCAAAGGAACAGCTTAAACCTGCTCAATTATGCAATTCATTGCTGCCTGTAGCCCCTCCCTCACCTCTCTCCTCCTCTGTACATTTACAAGCAGGTTCTGGATGGGTATCAGTGTTATCACTCAATCTGCTGCCTGCTTATCATCCACTTAAGAGCAATGGCAGCAAACAGCAGCTGTGAGCTGTGTCTGGTTATTTAAATGACTGAGATTAGCACAAGTGCTAATGTTGCTATTGTTAATGATGCCAAGCTGCAGATAACATGGTGAACACTGTAATCCAGAGGCTCTCAGAGGGCACTGGACTTATGGTGTGTGTGTGTGTGTGGGGTTGTGTGTGTGTGCGTTGTGTGTGTGTGCGTGTGCGTGTGCGTGTGCGTGTGTGTGACGTACTGAAGTCAGCATGAGAACCTGTTGGTCATCAATGGAATGAAATGGATTATTTCATGTAGGGTAAAGGTTATAACAGAAGTAGTGTGAAGCAAAAATGCATGTATTAGACTTCACACAAAAGGGAACGTCTTAATTTTGTATTTAACATCTGGCTAAAACAAATCTAAAGCCAGTTCACACATAAACATAACCATAAAATTTAACCTTTGTGCATGTTACTGCTCACTTTGTGATTGACTAATAAATTAATGTAATTTTTGTCATCTTGTAATTCATGTAAACCTTTTAAATGAAGATGACACAATAAAAGCTACCTTTTATTAGAAAAATGGAGAAAAGTCCTTACAGCTGCATAAAAAAGGGAGGCCAACCACAGCAATTTAGGATAATTGAAAAGACTAGGCTGACAATCTGAGCTGACAGCAGAACCATTGATGGCAGTATCCGGAGACTGAAAGATAATTTACAGTAAAACTTTCCTGGTGTAATAATCAAGGACATTTAGTGCTGGCCTGTAAGCAAAGGTTATGACAGACAAGTAAAATTGCAACACATGAAAGAAAGGATTTTTACCCAACAGTGCAGAGATTTATTTTCCTGTCTTATTCCTCAAATGCTGCAACACAAAGTTGCACAAGGGGAAGTGCATTCTGCCCAGTAGGATATCTTGTGGGGACACATTTTCTTTAGGTGATGCCACATTCTTATTTTATGTAAATAAAAGTCTGGGAGCAGAGGAAGGCAGCGGCTTATCTGTCAACTTTGACTATTAACCTCAGTGACGAGCACAGACTGGCTGCTTTTATCTAAATTGAAAAACAGAGTTATTTGAATATCATGGGGGAGAATGCAATATACCGCGGCAAGGGAAATCGGTTGCTTTCCCCATTTTTCTTTGCTGAGATAAGACTGTATTTAGTGGCTTGCCGACAGGGCTTATGAGAACAAAGCATTTCAGGCAAATAATTCCCTCTTTTTCAAATGCCCCCCAGCTCTTTTAATGGAATCCTTTAATGGTGAATGGAAATTTATATCTGGCGATTACTCTTGTGGTGTTGCAGTGTTATTACCTGTCGGAAAACGTACGACGGCTGTCTCTCTATATCCGACGCATGTCTTTTAGTCATCAAACATCAAGTAGGGATGGATATATTCACTCAAATGGAAGGTTGCTGTCTATTCTTTTTAATGTTGTGTTTGGAGCTTAAAATAAAGTAATTCTACTTTCGGTCCCAGTCAGGTGTGCAGAAAAACAAGTATGAGTAATGCTGGCAAATTTGAACAGAGCTATGTGCCAAAACTAACTGGCACAGACTAGAGGAAGACACATGTTTCATTTATAATAATAAAAACTGCAATCATACGTATATATTGTGTTTAAAACAGATACAAAAGGACGCTGACATGTGTGGGTAAACAGGCATTTTTCCTCAAGTGCACTCTGTTGGAAAAACACAGCAATGCACTTTAAGAGTATGTAAGCTCCTGGGAAAACATGTTTCCACAGTCTCTAACAATTCCTCTCAACATGAACTATGTGAATATTAATGACTGTGTAACCTACACACTTATAGCAGATGTGTTGTGTGACACACAACTCTCTAGCAAATGGAAATCCCAAGCTTAGTTTACCTGGGGGTGAGCCATGTCACATAAGGCTCAGGGGAACGACTCTTGTGTTGGCTTACATTACTAATAACAAAATTTGTTTGTAATAATCACAAGTATATTCCATTTTTACAGTGATGCACATTCAGGGAAGCAAAACAATAACGCTATTATAAGTCCAAACATTGTATGTCCAAACACTCACATGTGTCCATGCTGTTTTCTTCATCTGCTGGAGGGACACCAGGTTTCTCATAAGATTTGTCAATGGCAGCTCGGAAACTCTCATTGCATCCACGTCCCCGGACAATGCGAGAGCGTGGCCTGTGCACATTGACCTCCCCGTTCAATGTTGCCTCAGCAACAGCAGTCTGGAGGCTTTCAAGGGAGCTGGACTTCTTAAGGCCCAGGGAGGGTCCAACTTCTTGTTCTGAGTTACCTGTGGAAGGACAAAACAGTTTCAGTGAGGCAAGCTGACTAATGGTCTGTGAATATAACTCGCCCACAAACGGCAGCTTAACACCTTTTATCATTTAGCTCATTGTGTGTCGCTGAATCATTCACATTTTGCTAGTTTCTTATGGGATGTTATGTGCTATACTTGGCAATCATAAGAGAAGGTGTGAACTTGGCAATTAACATAGAAAACAAATGATGCCATTGCATGGTCAATGATGTGTGTGAAATGAGAACAGAGTATTATATCTTTACTGAGACATTTTCCTATCGGGAATTATAATTCAACCTTTGTCTTTGTGGATGCACAAATTAAATTATGTGGCTCAAATATAATGTACAGTATATAAAAGAACTGAAATTGAAGACATCAATGACAATGAAGGAATGATTATGGTATTGCACTATAGTACACTGTCAAAACTGTAGACAATAAGCATAACCTAAACACTGTAACTGGATCTTCACATATAGTATATATTTTTATTTGTAAAAGCATATGATGAGAATAGAGCCTTCATTCAGTTGCTTTGTGTGTTTAGGCTTTGTGGCAGGATTGCCTTTTTGGGGCAGATTTACGCAATTTGGAAAGACAAAGCCATTGGAACAAATATGAGTGAAACTCCACCAAGGGTGGGATGGTACAAGGATCTGTCTCTACTTCTAGACTCTATTCATTGAATGGTTAAAAACATCAAATGTTGTTGAAGCCACCTCACACCGATCACATAGTCAGGATATTTATAATATATTGTTGAACTGAATATATGACAACCAATTTTAACTTCTACAGTCTAACAGTACTAAGTGTTGAGTATTATGTTTTGTGAGGTCACAGGGACTTTGATCTTTGTCCGCTACAATCTTTTCGTTTCATCAAAGTCCAAGTCTAACCCTGTGCCAAATTTGACACTGCGTAAGCTTGATCCACATACACTGTAATGCACCAACAGACAGATTCTTATAGAGGTGTAACTGCAAACATATCCAATGCTACACATTGCACAAAAAAGTCTTCAGTATGGGAATGATATCATAGTGTAAGACAAAAATGTCTTTCGGACGTCAGATGAACAACATTATAAACATTAGCAAATGATGCTGGACAAAGTAGGATCATTCTGGTAAACCAATATGTAAGGATGCAGTATATACGTAAAACGGTATCTTGTGATGCGATCCTACATAAGTTATCACATATCTCTGAAGGAGGGGCTGTATGGATAAGTGTTGAAGCCGACTGAATGGTGAACAGTCAACCTTTTCAACACTAGGCCCAGGCCCTGGACAGCTGTAATTATTTTTCCAATGCTTGCCAGGGGTTTGTTTAGGGTATGTAAGTGGAGCACGACTCAGGTATTGGTATTTCATTTTGTCGGAGAGTGTCCGTCAGTTCCCCGGAGCTTTTACCTTACCCACCAGTTGGTAAACAAGAAGCCTGGTTGATTTTCTGTCGCATTTATTCTGCTTTGATTCGGTATGCAGGGAGGCGCTGTCAAATGTAACAAGATGGATTTCTGAATATGTGTGAGTGAAGCCTTGTTAGATGTTAACTTTTGTAGAGGAAACTATGTGTAAAAATGGGTAAACTGTTGATTCAATTACTTTTGCAGGCTCACAGACTCTCTGAGGCCATGTGTCATTAGACAGAGCACTATTGTGTCTTTATGACTCCCTGTAGACCAAAGAGACCCTCCACATGTAGTGAATGTGTTTCCTCTGTGGCTTCACTTGGTGTAAATAAACATCACCTATAGCTTTCCTGTTGGTTTTCTATGGCTGTAAGGGTTTTCTTTACCTCTCTGCATGGGGACACACACGTAAGCATTGGGTGTTTGTATGTGTATACCCCATGTAGGGACTCTCTAAAAACAGATAGGAGACACATAAGTCTGTGTCAGCTACCATCGACATGCTTCTTGACATGTTTAAAGAGGTCTAAATGGGGCATGACCCACTGCTGCTGGGTGACCACAGTGGATCTGTAGATGGAGGTTTGCACAACCAAACACAGATTAGGCTAAGAAAATAAACCCCCATCACTAACAGAAAACAATTTGGTGCTTTTGTATATAGTATGAAACACAAGCGAGGCCTGGAGACAAAAAAAACCAAACAAAAAAACTGTATGATTCTGATGCATAATACTTGCAAAATCATGATTTTAACAAGAGGATGAACTTGCAGCACTGCACTGTTATTGAAATTTTACTACTGGCAGCGTGTTGCATTCTCTGGCTCAACTCCTTTGGAAGACTTGGCTTGATCCCTAAATCAAGCAAGTTTGCAAAAGCTTGCAAGTGATTAGCAAAGTTTCAATGTTTCACTATTCAAACGCACAACATCTTGATTGCAAATTCACATGAAGGAAGAAGCCATGTTCATTCATTTGTTAATTTTGCTTCTTGTTATTGTATAGATACAAAAACATACTAATTCTCTTTTCTTTCACATGTTCTGCTCAATTTGGTACCAATCCACCATTTCTGAGCACTGCTCTACCATCCATGGCAAGAGTAGATGTGGTGTAAAACAAGTCAAATGGGCGAAAGGGTCAGCTGTGAGCCACTGGTGTTGAGTTTCTTGACTGGTAAATGTACTGGTAAATGCACTATTAGATGTGTTATGTACCATTATTCCCCCTCTCTTTTGTCAATGGTAATAAAAGTGACCTATCCCCAGAGACCCTGCACTCAATCTTGAAAGTACGCCTCAAAATAAATGAGGACCAATCCCATAATACTGTATCCCATTACGTGGTAAGAGCTCATATGCACGCTTTCAGGCAGCTTCAGACAGTAAAATGAAACTTTACTGTTTTCTACAAAGGCTAAGGGGGGTCAAAAGCCCTCTGGTTGCAGGAATAGAAGATCCATTTTATTGCTCATTTCCACTGAAGAAGTGGACCAATTCTGATTACTGTGGAAATTTAAATGCCAGGGGGAAAGCAGCAAAAGCAGCCTTAGAAGACCAGTAGAATACAAGTATAAGTCATGTAAATTAATTTGGTCACAAAGAGTAATCTCATCATGTGAAGGGCAAGTGAGGACAAAAAGAAAAATTACAGTATAAAACAAAATATGTGAAGATACAGAGAAGCAGGCTTTCAAATGCTTTCATTTTTCACACTTTGTGGATAAAACTCAATCAACCAGGGACAAATGCCATGTAAATTTGGGGGTTTTTTTAGGCTTATGGGTAAAGCCTGCCAACAGCGGACATGTAGAAGCCAAGGTGCGTGTTCATCACAATGGGATTGCAAGTTAGAGCCGCATAGGATGCAACAGTTCAAGGGAACACAAATGACATCTGCTGTACTTGGAGACAGGGAATTATCCACCCGCTCAGTTTCTGCGCCACGATCCCTTCTGCCATTGTTTCTAGTCACCGTGGTGAATGACTGAGAGAGGCATAGAGACAAAGGGAATGACAGAGCGAGGCAAAGAGAGAGAGTTTGCCCATAGACCTTCGACTGCATCAAACCTGCCTTTGTTTTCCTCAGAAGCAGCCTTGGCTCTCATGGGAGAGTTTGACGGACAGCTCTCTGTATGCCAGTCTATTATGTGATTCCTATCACACAACAGAAGCCTCAGTGCTCTGCTCCTCATCTCCCCCTTATTTAGACGGATGAAAATACATATTCCCCCACTGCATACAGACATGAGTTTGTCACTCCCCACACGTCTGGAGGAGAAATGAAAATCATCAAAATGAAATACACAAAAAGAAAGACAATCAAATCAACCAGTGGAGAAAGCGTGCCGGGAAGTTTGTCAGTTTCGCCTCGTTCATTTCACCAGATGCAGGGCAAGGACAGTTAATTGGAGAAGATCCATTGCCATTAAACGTTTAAGGGGAGGTATGGCAAACTCCATGAATAAATCAGCAGTGGTTATTACAGGAACAGGAGCCCATAGTATAATTAGAGCAACTAAAACCATGCTCCCCAGCCATTATTCACCACAGGCCTTTGCATGTAAAGATCTGTGTACAGACAGGGGCTCCATTACACATAATTTATTCAGAGACTCAGGGCGGTAAAAGGGTAATTATGTTAAAAATAGCCTCCAAGGTGCTGAGGAAAGGCCATGTCCAGGTATCCCTTGTGGAAGTGAGGCGTCCCTGGGTCGGCCAGGCCCTTATGTCTCTGCCAGTTGGGGATCATTAAGACGACAGAGGACGTCCTCCGGATGCTGAACATGTGTAACGAAGCAATTGTCATTACCCAGACTTATGGTTAATATCTCAGTCATGGATACTGGGCTCTTTGCTGTGACCAGGCACTTTTTACCCACCTATCATTTACCACCACTAGACTATTGGTGACTGGGTCAGTTGCTATGTCTTATGTGGACATTGAATCAACCAGTCTCATAGAATTTATTATAGAAATCAAAGTCCTTAAAACAAACTTTTCCATCCTGCTATATAAGATAGCATCAATAAAACCTCATATTACATATAGGAACATTTTCTTAGAAAGCCTTTTACACACCACGCAATGTGCATGGTAGTTTTAGTCCTTAGAAAACAAAAATATTCCCTTATGAGTTAGTCATTAACTCATCTTATGTGAATCTGAATGGAGTGAAAGCCCTGTAACCCAACCTCAAAACACTATAGAAACTGGACTTCCATTTATTTGCTTCATGGACAATTTCATTTTGCACACTCTGAAATATAGAGTTACAAAACACCACAATTTCAGGAAAAACTGTATATAAATACCAAAACAAATTGTCTACATTTACCATGAGACTGTGTTTGAAATGACTCAATGAGGCAACAGGATGAAAAAAAAGGCTTTAAACATGATGCTGCTATGAGTGAGACAAAAAAATGCAAAGGAAGCAACTCAAAACTGTATGTTGTAATTTCTGAAATTAAACAATATTTTCAGATTTTTCAGGCAACAATAGAGTTATTCAGACCTAAAATTGGATTTATCAGGATTAATGTCTGATGTTTTCAGAGATTCTCTTTACCGTGGTTTGGTGTCCAACATCTCAGCATAATGAAACTCATATCGACTGATGCAGTGACAATTCTGTATCGACCAGTTTGTGATCTGCATGTTTTTCTATTACATTTAGTATCACTTTGGCTTGCGTGAAACCTCGGCAACGGTGAACCTAGAAATCCTATCTGATACTGTGTTCATCCCTGCTCTCATGCAGTGGAAACACCAAACAAGCTGATACTGTCAGTAGGAGAGTGACAGTATATATATAAACATGATCACTATAGAAAAGTGGTGCTAAATTATCACAGCTAGAGGAACTGCCTTGTTGCCTGACAGAAATTGACCAAAATATCTTCTCATTTTATTACTACCTTTTGAAAAGAACTGAGGATGTGTACAAGTCTGATTATTATGGGATTTTTGCCAAAAAAATTGCCTACTGAAGCTTTAATGTTAAATCCAAACCACTCACCATTGTGTCGTCACAAACTTCATAAAAAGCTGCATGTATTTTGTGTATAAAACACATCAGTGATCAAGTGAGCAGGCCAATTGGCAATGAATGTCTGTCTCATGCAAATGTTACTCTACTGCTAGAGACCCTGTTCTTCATTCATTTGCGCTCCAGAATGAGCTCAATGGCACTAGTTCCCTCATAAGTTGCCAAGTCTCTATTCAAATCTCTGCAACTCCCTCTCAGTAGCATGGAAACAAATGTTAGATTATGTTGCAGTGCCGCAAACAAAACTCTCCTACATATGCTCGTAAATGTGCCGAGATGAGAAATCCAGTGATATAGTTAGTTATGAGGAACTGTTGATACTCCTTTTCCAGTTTCTATTACTGATTCATGGAAGCTGATGAACAATCATTATGGTCACTTGTGATGGTGGTGACGGTGGATGGAGCTGGTTCTGACACAACACTTCCTTACCTCTGCTGGCTCTTGAGATGCAGTTAATCTCATCTGCTACTGTTAAACGACATAAACAAGCAAGAGGGTTTAGTACCGTGTCCTGCCTCCTGTGTTATTAGCCCTTTGGTATCCTGCTCAGAGAGGCCCTTCCAAACCACCAAAAGTGCATAATCTGCACAGCGCTATAGTAATGTTAAAATGTTATTCATCCAGTTGTTTGTAATTCATCAACTTGAGCCTTTAACAAAAATACCAAATACTCAATAACTGTCACATGTTTACCTCTTTAAATGCAATGTTTGTAGTGTATAAAAAAAAAAGAAAAATTTGATGCAAAACACACAACAAACTTTTTTTTTAAATTTTATATTACATAAAAATTGGATTTTTTTTTTTTCTTTTTTTGCAGCCTGACACATGTCAATGATTAACAACAACATTGGTTAATATGTATTATTTTTTGGGCGAGGTCAAATGTTAAAATGTGCTAAAATGTTTGAAATGCAAAGTGATTTTTACTCATTAGAGTAGTAATTTTCCATTGTTTACAATGTCTTGATTTTACTGGTTGGGTCAGAATTTTAAATATCATCCATAAATAAACCTTAATTCTGACCTACAACGACATACAACATGTTCACCATGTATACTGGAAGGTTAAACACATGCAAAGGAGAAAAAGAAAGAATCTGAAAGTGTTGTAGAAATGCATAACGGTAATCTACATGAAAGATTTCACACCTCATACAAGAGCCTGTCAATCAAAACTCTTGCAGAGTAAAGTGACTAAACGCTAACATATTACTGCCAGACACAGTGGCTCATGGCTCTATTTTCTCTTTTCTTCCCTCACTCAATCTTGTTCCCAATCTAAAAGGGATTGAACCGCAGGGTGTCTGACCAGTTTAGCATATTTCAACAATGATAGGCTTCAAAGTCATGAAATCCATCTGCTGATGTGACTTGAGAGACTGAGCACCTGGAACACAATTAAAAGGAGGGACAGAAACACCTAGTGACAGAATAAAATGAGTCTGTAGGGGATAGCGCTGTAGAGCATGTTAACTGTTTAGTCAGGTGAGCTTGAAGGTATAGAGCCACCTTATTTAAGTGTTAATGGAAAACACAGTCATACTTACACCTGTTTTTTTTTAATTGACCTTTTGATGACAGGCCACAGTTTACAAAAGTGTGCCAATAACAAAGCTCCAGGATTAACACTGACATTACGTCCTATAGCTCATTTAATTTTCAACTCTTCTACCCGCAGGCCATTTTCATTGTGCCGCTTTGATGTAACAATTTCATTAAAATAATCAGCGTGCTATAGCAGGGTGTACCTTTGAGATAAAGTTAGCATAACATTAGACGTAATATGGAGCTTTCTTTTTGAACGGCAATTCTGTTCCCTATGAAATATTTCTCCTCTCTCCATGTCAGTTATTAGAATTATTTTTCAACAGCAATGAGTTAGTTATTTCTCTGAGAATGATAGTGTTCTCATTGATGGATTATGACTTGGTGGATTTCTGTCTGCAACATATATTGCAACTTCAAGCAGTGAAAGCAGAAGTGACTTTGCAGTACATCTACTAACAAAAGGTACAAAGTAATGTTGAAAGGTAAGAGATACTAGAACAACAATAGAGAATTGTAAAGCATCGGTAGCACTAGTTATGCAGCATGGAATATATCGCTTTTTTTAATACAGAGCAAACAAGTCATGACGCTTCTTTTACTTTGGTATGATACAAAAAAGAAAAAAAAAAAAAGGCTTTATCCTGAGCTACCGTCAGGATAAAGAACTCACTAAGAAATGTTGAGCCACAAAAAAATATTTATGGAGACAAAAGTGAATACTAGCAATAAGATGTGAGGCATTAGCAGGAAAAATGGGAAAACTGTGGGAACCTGACAGCGTCAAAACATTGTTAGTCAACTATCCAAATGTGACTTTTCAGTCAGTTTCATTTATCTGTAAATTTAGCTGAAACCTTTTAACACTAAGGGGATACATGTGGATGAATCAAAAAGCAGTGCATTAATGTTCCAATGTGTACATGTAAGTGACTTCGCTGACATTAACTTAGTTCTATCATTTTAGTTTAACTGCATCCCAACTTCCTTTTACATCTGGCTTTATATTGGACATAAATAAATTGCAATGCTAATTTTCCTCCATTGACTTCATTCTTTGTCTCACTCTATATGTTTGTGAAGAAAGCAGAGAAGATGATAAATG